>NC_057941.1:3382500-3485000 GCF_018555375.3 Anguilla rostrata
TTAAGGTAGGCCGTCTGCTCCTGTGACTGAGGGTGTGGCGCTCTCAGAAGTCCATTTCGGTCGTCGTTTTCTCTGTGAAACAGGGCTCCTCACGTGTTCCCTCTCCCCCTGTCGCGACCCGTCACGCAGAGGCACATCGTTGTGGACACGTTCTTCGGGTACGACGAAGAGTCGATGGACTCGGAGTCTTCCTCGGTGGCTTCCTTCCGGATGGACCGCACCCCGGCGACTCCGGACGAGGATCTGGACGAGGTGTGAAGCCTGGCCCCGCCGCGGGACGGCTCACGGGAGGGGGGTCGATCTGATGATGCGTGCTGGACCCAAAACTGGCATCCTTCACACCATCCCCTCTCTGCTGACTTCCCTGATTCCCTCTTTCTCTTGTCTCTCTTTCATCTCTGTTTTTCATCCCTATTTCTCTCTACTCACTAATGTCTCACTCCCATCTCTCTCTCCACTCTTCCCTGCTGCCTCACCTCTCTGTCTGCTGTCCTCTCTCTCTCTCCCCCCCTCTCCCCCCTCTCTCCCCCTCTCTGTCTCCTCCTCTCTCCCTCCGCTTCTCTGACTCTCTCCCTCTCCCCTCTCTCCTCCTCTCCCCTCTCTCTGCTCCTCCCCCTCTCCTCCTGTCCCCCCTCTCTCTCCACAGGGCCTGGCTGCGGAGGAGTCAGAGCTCCGGTTTCGGCAGCTGACCCGGGAGTACCAGGCGCTGCAGCGCGCCTACGCCCTCCTGCAGGAGCAGAAGGGGGGCATCCTGGACGCAGAGATGGAGGCAAAGGTAATGCCCCCAAAAACCAGAACCCCCCCCGGAACCCCGAGATTACGGAATGAAGGGCTGCAGACGCACCCTCAGATTGCTTATGGACAGGCGGGGACAGGAACCTGCCTGGGGCCCCAAAACACTGAGGGTTTAGGAGTTTTGGAGTAACATGACAGTAGAAGCTGGTCAAAATGACCCCATGGGATTTTTGGCCTAGGGCCCCCCCAGTCTCTCTAAGCACCTCTGAGATTGCTGGCCCATGGCCCACTCCCACACTGACGCTTGTTTCCCTCCCCCCCCCCAACACTCACAGGCCCACGAGCAGCTGCAGGCAGACACTCTCAGGTACAAGGCCAAAATCGAGGACCTGGAGAAGGAGCTGACGCTGAAAGGACAGGTAAAGGGACCGTGCGCCCCCTTCCTGAGTAACACAAACGCACAGGACCATCCCAGCTCAGGATGCACCCATAAAGCGAATGTACTTTCCTAGTTTATGTACTTTACTTCCAAATATTAACGCTGGATTACGAAACAGGATTGGCACAGCGTGTATGGCTGGTTATGTAGTATTTAATTTAAAAAATTTACCAATATTGGAACCTCATAGGAAGTGCACATTAATCACAAGTGGGATGTCCAGAAAGTAAAAGTCCTGTCGTCTGTTCCACCCATGAACTCCAATTAGTTCTACTTCCTGGCTGAAGAACGTGCTAATTGGCAAAGCCAGGTGGTTGGAACAAAATACTGGGGACTTTTACTTTCTAAACCTGGATTTTCCACCTCTGTCATTAACTTTCCTGTTTAAGAACTGCATTTGGCTTGGAGGCAAAGCTCAGAGTAGACGGGGTGGTTATGAATTTCAGAATAGTTGCTCAGCTGATCACTTCATGTGCTTTCTACAATGAAAGCATTGAGTTCTTAAGAAACCTGCGTCATATGTCCTTGGCGTGAAATGAAACAGTCTCGGTAAAAGGCTGAAATGACAATGCTCTCTTCAGTACTAAATAAAATAAAAATAAAATAAAAGTTGTACGCCGTGCTCCTTTCTTTGCCCCAGGACTCAAGATGGGTGGAGGATAAGCAACTGTTCATTCGACGAAATCAGGAGCTTCTAGAAAAGGTGAATTTTCACGAGAGGGCTGTTGTACCTTTGTTGCTTACTTATACCCCCGAAACCACCCCCCCACCCCCCACAAGAAAACGTTTTTTGCCCCTTAGCCTTTCCTTGGTTTCGCAGATTGAAAAGCTGGAAGCAGACCTCAGTCGCCTACAGCAGGAGTTACAGGACTCCAAAGACCAGAATGAACTGCTGGAGTTCAGAATCCTGGAATTGGAGGTGACCTTTCTTTGTTCCGTTCTTCTTCTCTGAGATCGATTCTACTACCACGCGTGTATCTTTTTTTCTCTGCCCGTGAGCTTCGCTTAAACTGAGTTTCGCTTTAACTCCACACAAAGGGAGATGGTACAAGGTGCAACCTGCTGTTGTAATGAAAGCTTTGAGTCATGTGGTCTCTTTCGTACGGGACACGGAAAGCACTGTCCAAAACTGAAAAGCAAGCAGCCAGTTTAAACGCAAAGGATCTCAGAAACCTTCTGAGGTTTGTGTGTCCGAACATCGGGGTGTGGCAGTCCTCTTCTCTAATGCATGAGGAACTAATGAAGCCTTGAACAAATACTGTATGTATGACCCCCTCAAAGCATTCGCAGGAGGGTTCCCCTGAATGTTTCAGTGGAAACATGCTGTGCTGTATCACGGCTATTTCCTCTGTGCCTTGAATCCCCAGAATGCAATTTGAAGGAAGACACTTCTGCTAGCAGCACTCTTTTAACCTATGTTTGAAATCATACTCTACACGGTAACAGACAAACCAGATGAATATTTCCAGCCTGTTTGGAATGTGTATGTATATGCTTTAATAAGGAAGAATGCTTCTTAGCTAATGAGTAACAACTATATGATTTTTTATTTGCCACAATCTACTGAGAGAAAAAGAGCTGGAGAAATACGTTGTGGGCATGGCTTTTGCTAAGGTAGCTTGAACTGTTTATGGAACCGTACATATCTCAGATTTTGCTAATGCTATTAGTGCCTAATTTATTGATACAGCTGAATAAGCTATCCCGTGCCAGCGCATGCTGTAGTACCAGTGAGGAACAGCATATTTATGCTTTGAAATGAAGTCACCCTTTGAGAGTGCTCTTATTTAGTTTAGTTTTTTTTTTTTTTTTGTTATTAACTGTTCTAAGTGCTTACCACTAGCGGCCAGTAAAAAAAAGCATGCTATTGAAGTTTTCCCTCTTTTTTTAGCTCAGTGGACAGTAAAAGCGTGCTTGAGTCCTCTGAACCAGATCCCTCTTCCCCTCTCTTTTTCGTCGAGCTCAGTGCAGGCCAGTAAAAAAAGCATGCTATTGAAGTCCTCTGAGCCAGTAAGAAAGCACGGTACTGAAGTCCTCTGAGGCAGATCCCTCTTCCCCTCTCTTGCTCGTCGAGCTCAGTGCAGGACAGTAAAAAAGCGTGCTGTTGAAGTCCTCTGAGGCAGATTTCTCTTCCCCTCTCTTCCCTGAGCTCAGTGCAGGCTCGGGCACAACCCGTGCGCTGCATATAGATTTAGACCCCGGGGCTCGCAGCCCAAACGCCCACCATCGCTACACCGACGGCCCGATCGAGCGCCTTGTGTGCCCTTTTCTGCTGCTTCTGCTGCTGCAGCACCCCAGCTGCCTGTGAGACAGCCGCCCTGCGTGTAGCAGCTGGCGCCCTCTGCTGGATGGCAGTGGGCATGGCAGGTGATGATGCAACAATTGACACATTGCTGTTGCCTGGCTCATGGACCCTCAAATCCAAATCCAGCCCTGGTTTTCTTTTCTCCCCGGTAATTAGCTGACCAGTTAGCGCTACTGATTGGCCAGACTGTCTTCACGCCAGACTCCCTGGAAAAGGGAGGGTGGAAAACCAGCAGTTGTTGTCGGCCCTTGGGACTGTGATTTGAGTAACAGGGGCCTGGCTGAACCGAGAGTCCTAATATGGCCTCACCTGTCCTGTTGAGGCTGTAGTATTCGATATTGCATTGTGAATGTTGTTTAGATTCACAAGATGGATCTTTATTTTGTTTCTTCTTTTATGTTTTTTTTTTTCTTGTAGGAGCGGGAGCGAAGATCACCCCCGTTTAACCTCCAGATCCACCCCTTCTCAGAAGGGGTCAGCGCCCTGCAGATTTACTGCATGAAGGAGGGGGTGAAGGTAGGGCCTGTCTCCACCCACAGCCGACGGCGTTACTAAGACAGTTTGCTTCAGTTAATTAACTCTTTGAAGAGCAGGTCTTTCTAAGGCAGTGTTCTAGAACTCCTTTGCTTTCAGTTACCAGTAGTGATTATGACATCAACATTAGAATGTTCGGTTGAGAACATTCTAATCACATATTTCACATATCTCACACCTCAAAGGGTTAAGTACTGATGAAAATGGCAGCTACTGGTGAGGCAGAAAAAGATTTCACCCATTCCTTAGATTAAAAAATAAATCATTTTGCATGACATGACATACTTATCTACAGGAAAGTTAATGGTACCTCTGTATGCATTGGAGTTTAAGTGATATTTCAGTCTATTCATGCCTGTAGGAATGTATGACAGATTAACACTGTAGTAACAGCAGGGGATCAGTTATTGGGTCCCTGGTCAGCACTGAAATCAGCATCGCTGTACTAGATGGAGCAGGATACATTTTTACAGGAGCAGATATGTCCTTTTTTTTTATTCACTTATTTATATATTCATTTAAACAGTGGTGCCCAACGTGGGCCTGAGCATGCTCAGTTCCCCCCATGATATGGGACGTCCGGTCAGCCGTTTGCGACCGCAGCTGCGTTCATGCGTGATCCCGCTGCCGATTTTGGGAGAGCGTAAACAGCCTTCGGTGTCGCCAGCCTGCTCCTTTTCCCGCCGCAGCCCTCAGCCGAGCTCGCGCAGTGCTGAGGCACCCGATCGAATAGCGGGGGTCACTAGATATCGATGAAACGCGGACCTCCTTAGCGGCTGAACCCTTCCGTACCCTGGGCGACACAGTCGCCAGTCACGTCGCGTGTCACCCTAGGGGGCGGCCGGTCGCAGACCCTACTAGCACGGTCCGGATTCGATCCAAGACCTAGGGGCTCATCCACACACCACAGCGTGGTCCCTTAATCGAATGACCCCCCCAGCAGCCCAGATATGTCCTGTTCCTTAGTGGCAGAGGGGGACGTAGTCCCAGGCCAGGCTGTTTAACTCAGACTCCTGCTCCTCTGCTCTCTCCAATCTTCCAGGACGTCTGCATTCCTGACCTCATCAAACTGCTGGACATTCTCGGCGATAACGGGGTAGGTCCATACTCTCATCGTGCGACATAGGCAGACTGATTTTATAATGATTTTTTAAATTTTTTACTAACATCACAATCCCTTTAATGAATGTTAATTGCAAACTCAATAACTGTAATTTAAAAAAATATAACCCCTCAATGTACCGTGCAGAACCTACGGAATGAAGAGCAAGTGGCCATCATACAAGCCAGTACTGTTCTCTCACTAGCAGAAAAGGTACGTAAATGGTGGTGGGGGTGGGGGGGGGGGGGTTGTCATTCCATGTTGTAAGGTAATTATTCACAAGCCAGTCCAAGGTCGCCCCTGATAACACATCAAAGCTAAAATGCCTTTAGGGGGACGAGAGGACGGGTTTCAATCATTCATACTCAAGGTCGCCATAGAGACAGGAAGTCTGATCACTGTAATCAAGCATATTGATTGATGGGGCAATTCCCTTATTGGGGTTTCCAGTCCGGCTCCCGAATATTTTTCCTAGGATGCCGGAGGGCTGGGGCTGGAGAGCAGAGAACCGGCTGCTGGAAGTCAGTTAATAATGGCGGTAATAACAGCGGCTTTAACCTCACTGAACTGACCCCCATCCTTTGTGTTGTGCTATCGCCCTCTAGTGGATCCAGCAGATCGAGGGCACAGAGGCGGCACTGCATCAAAAGATGATGGACCTGGAGCTGGAAATGGTGAGTGGACTGTTGGAAATACTGGGGGTGTAATATAGTGCCAATGCTAATGCTAATGTAGCATTAGTACTGGTGCTAAACATAATGCTACTCTTGATGTGTAGCATTAGCCCTGATGCTAAACATAATGGTACTCCTGATGTGTAGCATTAGCAATGATGCTAAAGGTAATGCTACTTTTGATGCGTAGCATTAGCACTAACACTAAACGTAATGTTACTCTTGATGTTAATGCTGAACATCACCAGCAATGCTGCTGTAAGCTTGGCAGTTTGTTCCTTTCATTTAAAATGACGTGACCGGGGTTGGATGTTTTAGCGCATTGCATGAATACAATGCCATTGCCAAGGCCAATAGTATTTAGACTCTACTGTTGCCAAGGTCAGATCTACAAAGATGAGAGCGATCAATGTTTTGAGAAGTAAAAACGGCTGCACATTATCCTAAAAAAAAAAAAATCAATCGGGTCGGTGATCACTGTTCAATTAATCTAATCACACCAAGGTGGGCTTGTTGTTTAGACGTGTGATCTTTTGACCCTTGAAGTGAGAGGCCTGTGATTGGGTGAATCGGTGATCAGAACTCTGTTTTCACAGGAAATGTTCTGCAAACAGAAAGGCTATCTGGAAGAGGAACTGGACTACAGAAAGCAGGCCCTAGACCAAGCCTATATGGTGAGTACTCTCCCTTTTCCTTTCTGTATCTCACTTAATGAACTACAGTTATTTCAAAGCTTGGTGATTAAGCACAAATACAATTCTTCAGTTTTGTTTTGCCATAGCAAGTACAGAATAAACTTTGTATGAACAATTTACTTTTTCCACATATTTACGTGTACTCAGATACAGTGTTAACGAACCATAATACTTGAGCAAGCTGAATATCCCGGAATACTAATAATAATAATGTGGAATGGGATGCAGTCAACGCTGCATTCTCACAGTGGCTTGAAAGAGAAACATATTCAAAATGGCAGTTCCATGCGCTGTAATACAACACCATGTGAAAATTACAAAAGAAAGACACGAAAGGCATCGAGAGACAAGCAAGGTTAGCAGTGACTGGTGACGGGACATAAGGGAAGCCAACAGGAAGTCCGGTTTGGCGTTAACCGCGGTTCGTTACCGTCCGTCCCGCAGCAAATCCAGGAGCTGGAGGCCACGCTGTACAACGCCCTGCAGCAGGACACGGTCATCAAGTACGGCGAGCCGCTGAGCGACAAGCAGAAGGACGAGCTGCGCATGGCCGTGGACAAGCTGCGCAGGCAGATGCTGCGCAAGAGCCGGGAGTACGACTGCCAGGTGCTGCAGGAGCGGATGGAGCTGCTGCACCAGGCCCACCAGGTACGACTGCGCAGCCGACTGCGCATGACTGAGTACGACTGCCAGCTGCTGCAGGAGAGTGTGGAGCTGCTGCACCAGGCCCACCAGGTATGACTGCGACACTGCGCCACGCACAGCCGACTGGACGACTGGCAGCCGAGATATGACTGCAGCGATGACTGCTGCCAGGCACAGTATGACTGTGTCACGACGCGACTGCGCAGTCGACTCCTGAGGCACCATTCTATTCTACTGTTGGTGAGGCTTTGGGAAGCTTGGATGCTTAAATTCGTCATCTGGTCTTCTTTGAGGTCTGCAGTTGCGCTTCAGAAAAGGTCACTCTTGTCTGCTGCCATTACCACAGACTTTTTATTCCTAAGATTTACAGTAGGGGGCGATGTTGTATAGTTTAATGGAGGGATACTGCGTTGTTGCACCTTCTGTTCTCTTGCAAACACAGCTGCAGACTCACGTGCAGGCCCAAGAACACGTTGAGCAGGAAACCAGATTTCTCACAAGAACTTTCTCTGAAAAAATTAAAATAAATGACAAAATTCTTCCACTCCCACAAATGCTGTGACATGATCAGTTTGAATTATTTCTAATCAATTTGAGGTCAGAGGATCACCTTTCATTCCTGTTCTTTTGGAGCAACAGCAGTGCACAAATGATTTGTGGAAATTTGTCAAATGAATTGTTGAATACTGCTGGTGTGAAAGTTGTGAAACCATAGTTTCCATCATTTTTTTGGATTAGAAAGTCTTATATGCGCAAGAGACAGCATTTTCCAGAGTTTAAATGTCCATGACTGAAAGAAGATGGGAAGTATGTCTGTACAGTTTTGGGGATTTTGTTGCCACGCTGGGGATTTCGTCTCAGATCTTGAGTTCAGTGTTTGCCTTTCAGCGCATCCGGGATCTGGAGGACAAAACGGACATCCAGAAGAGACAAATCAAAGACCTGGAGGAGAAGGTGAGAAGGCGGCCGCCGAACTCACACATCTGGCACACCGTCCCGCGTCCTGTCTCCTCCAGCGTTAGCGATTAGCCGCCTCTGTAGCCATCTGGGGTCCCCTTCCCGTCACCTCGAAGAGGAGAGATACGACGGGGGATCCCTCTGTGATGGTCCAAACCCACCCGTGCAGCCCAGCCATGCAGGGAACAGATCCACGCCCCTACAGATAGACTGAAGACAGACACCCTGCTTTTCCGATCACACCAGTAGTTGGGAACGTGGAATTCCGAACAGCAGGCCAGGAAAAGAAAAAAAAAAAAAAAAAACAAGGGCCATGTTTCCTGTGTCCCTGGCAATGTATTTCACAATGTCTGACTGTGTATTGTAGTGTTTCTAATTTAGGATCTGGCTGGGAGTGTTTTGTGAGGGTTGGCTGAGTTTGCGAGTGTCCTGTGTGTAGGTGTGAGGGCCGCTAAGCGTTTTTTATCAGCCTCGACGGTCACTGCTGAGGGGTCCTGTTCACAAGCCGTGACACCGTCGAGCCTCCTCTGTTCTGCTTCTCTCCAACTAACACACGCTTGTTTTCTTCTCCTTTCTCCCCTCCCTCTTCCCTTGTCCCTCACTCCCCACTCTCTCTCTCTCATCCCTCCTTTCCTATCCCTCTTTTTTTCTCTCTCAGTTTTTGTTTCTGTTCTTGTTCTTCTCTCTCGCCTTTATTCTCTGGCCTTGAAGCCCATGACGTCGTCTGCAGAGGTGAGTTTCAGATGCTCAGAGAGGGGTTACACTCACCTCATGGGTGGAAAAAAATAGTAAAAAACGAAAAAAAAAGTCTACTGGCAAACCAGTAAATCTGAAGTGGTCCTGTAGATGAACCCTTTTAGAGTGTAAGATCACAAATATGTGAATAGAATGTTCTTAAGTGAACATTCTAATGCTGATGTCACAGTCACTGCTGGTGATTGAAAGCAAGTGGAATTCTAGAACACTGACGCAGAATTCTGAGAAAAGATTTCTTTAAAGCCTGCTCTTCAAAGGGGTAAATACAAAACCACAGGCTTTGAATTATCATATCTTTTACAAAAATGTGCTATTAATTTTAGTTTTTCAGTTGCTTACACAAGCTCTGGTGGCATTTAATTCAGATTTTAATTCACAATTGCTGTCAGGCTACTTGGCAAGGATGGGTTGGTATGTGGGTGGGGAAGTGTGTGTGTGGGTGCAGTCTCTTGTCACGTCGTATTCTTCCTCATTGGCTTGTCTTCTGGGAGTGTCCGTCTGTGTTTCCTCGGTTATTACACGCTTCACTTGGGTGACAGACGCCTTGTCATGCGTGTGTCACACACTCGGTCATGTGCCTGTTGTTTTTTCTCTCTCTCTCTCTCTCTCTCTCTCTCTCCCTCTCTCTCTCTCTGCAGACAGTGTGGCAGTGGTGGGGAAATTTTAACACGACTGCAGCTTTTTTTTTTCTCCGTCTTGTGATGAACCAAGCCTCCTTCGCAGCTCTCGTATGTTTTTACCGGCAAGGGGGGGGGGGGCGCTCCTGACCGGATTTGTAGTGAAAACAGATGGGCGTTGCGGGAGGTTTGACTCGTTTCCTTGGAGACCACCCCCCAGTACCCCCTGCCGTGTGCTGCAGTGGCCTGGACCCTGTGCCACCGTACCAACGGAACCCTTTTAAATTTGGTGGAACCCCTGTTAGCCAGACCCCCCCCCCTCCCCCCTGCAAAACAAACCAACACAAATCTCAGATGTCAAGAAAACCAAAGTTGGGAAAACCTTATCTCTGCCGTGCAGGGGACCTCCTCAGTACCTGAACATGCAGTAACGCAGGAGTAGCGCAGGAGTAACACTGGAGTAACGCAGGAGTAACACTGGAGTAAGGAAGAAGTAACGCAGGAGCGGTACAGCCGTGGAGGGAGAAACCCCACTGAAACCCCACTCTTTCTGACTGAACGGTTGACTGCAGATGACCTTTATATACCTCTATTCTTCTTTCTCTTGGGTTCGCTTCTCTCTCTCATTCTGTCTATGTTAGCCACACAAACACACACTCACGCACACATGCACAAACAGAAATACCAACACGGGCATACATGTGCAAGCATGCATGCGCACACACACACACACACATGCATGCACACACACACACACACACACACACACCCAAACATACACACACAGCACACACATACATACACACACACATACACACACACACACACACGCACATGTGTACACACACGCGCGCACACACACACAAACACACACGCACATGTGTACATACACACGCACACACACACACACACGCAGACCTCACTCAGGACCTTTGAGCAGAGGTGACTCACCTTTCTGTAACGGAACACAGGACCCCAGAGGAGGAGGGGGGACGATCCTTCCGCTCCCTGTAAACGGACCCGGCGAGAACGAGAGAGAGAAATACATCGAAAGAGGAGAAAGAGAAAGAGAGACTGACAGGGTCAGCTCTGGCCTTCCCTCTCTGACTCCCCCCCCCCAAACCGAAACCACCATCTTTATTTTAAAAAAAGGACAAAATGGACAGAATGAAGCCATTTGATGCGCTAGTGTTCTTTTTTAAACGGTCCCTGTATATCAACCACGTACACAAATATTTCTCCGTAAGAAGCCTCCCTGGACTGAACCGCTGTGTAATATACACCTGTTGATATGTATATGACTGTGTTTGTTTATTACCTGTAGCCTCTCCCATCCTCTTCTCTTTCTGTGAACACTTCTCAGCACTGTGGCTTGAGCAGTAGAAGCACTCGGCAATTTTGTAACTCCAGCCTCTCCGAATTGCTCTGTTATGTTTTATTGTAGTGACGGCTGCAGAGTGGAAGTTTTTTTTTCTTTCTTCTGAAATGTATATAATTCTCAAATTGGAAGACTGTGGCTCCCTCCTCCTTCCCTTCTTTTTCCTTCTTTTACTTTTGAAGGTGAATACTTCTGCCCCACCAGCGGGAATCATGCAGATGGGTTTATAATTGTAAATACGCTCACACTCCCTCTGAATCCCTCTCTCTCTCTCTCTATGCGTGTAGATATGTTTTTTGGCTTTCTTTCTCCACCCACGACAGCTGTGGGTGACTTAATTAGCTAAAACTGAGCTGAAATGCCCTTAGAGTTCTGAAACGGTATTCACGTTTTTTTTTTCTTTTTTCTTCGGTGTAACACTCAGAATACCGCTAACGTTTGTCATCATGCGCATGGAGACGTGTAACGCGGCTGGCTTGTCTTACCCCCCCCCCCAGCTGAAACTAGAGAAAGTCGAGGTAATCCATACCCCCCCACCCCTTTCACCCCTGCTAAAGATTTGCTTTGCAATATTAACAAGCTCAACCCCCACACACACATTTCTGTGTTTACATTTTTTGTCTTGCAGGAACTCTACAGTAAAAACTGGTGGTGTGCAAACTGGGGAAAAAATTTTTAGGAGCACATCTACTCATTGGGAAGCGTTGAGTGAGCTCCTAAATTGTTAGGAGCACATCTTGGAAAAAATGTTAGCACAGAGCCCTGTCTTTTGCCTCATTCATTCATTCATTCATTCATTCACTCATTCATTCATTCCTGAAACTAACGGGTAGAAATCAAGTCATCTCACGCCCTTCTACTGTGAGAGACAGGGAAAACGACCCTTTCCTGGCCTGTTTGTGACCGAGCGAAAGTAATACGCTAGCAGTTGCCTTAAACGCGCTATCTCACGCTAACACAGTTCAGTCACTTCTTTTCCTCCTGGACTCCATGTGTGCTGAGCATCCAGACGTTTCACAACTGCGACGTCATTCTCTCACGGATACGGTATGATTGTTTTGTCCATCTTTAACATCTGTCTTCCAGCCGGATCATACTTTAAACCCGTCCTCTTCTTTCTAGTACGTACAGCGAAAAAAAAGGAAAAAAGATTGAAATAAAAGTTGATGGCCTTCTGGTTTCTGGCTTCCTGTTCTTGTGGTTGGATGTTGAGGCGGAAGTGGAGTTGTGCAGAATGAGACACTCCGTGTATGTCTCCTGGGGCTTCAGCTGGGCGTGGTTTTCTCCAGAAAAATCATCTTGGAATCCTCTTTCAAATGGACTGAAGCCAATGATGTAAACAGCAATTTACCCTTCAGCAAACACATCAGCTTTTACAGTGGGGGAGTGTGGGACAACAGCGAGCTTGTGAGTCATCGGTGATTGGACAAATCATAAAATTGTAAAAACATAATCTTTCATCCCGGTAGGTGTCAGGTGACACTGCTTCTTTCCAGCATGGTGTGTATAAGTAGAAGGCCAAGACCCCAGTGTGTATTATTTCTTCATTTTTTTTGTAATCTCTTTAAAATGCATCAGTCATAGTGCATATTAAAGAAAAAAAAATAAAGCATGCTGCTCTAATAAGTGGGTTTATCTGCAAGTAGTAGTACAGTTGGCATATCCAGGTATTCCATATTATAGCAAAAAATCTGGAATTCCTTGATGCTAGCTGAAGCTGACAAGAAGATACACAATATCAGCTGTCTGTATTCTGTATTAAAGGAGGATAGGACTATGGGTGTAGATGAATTGTGTTGTTTGCCAAGAACTGTCAAAACCGAAGACAAGGTACTGTCACTCACTGGGTTTATGCTTTTTAAGCAGTGTTATGGAAATTGCATGTTTTACATGTAATTCTATCTGTGTAGGTTAGTGGAGGATCAGATTTACCACAGGTGTGTGTGCGTGCGTGTGCGTACGTGTGTGTGTGCACGTGCCTGTTTGCACACGTGTGTGTGTCTGTGTGCATGCGTGCGTGTTTTATTTAGACTGCCAGTATCAGCACTGGATGGGAAAGTGAAAAAGACAAAACATGTAAGACGGAGGTCATCGGAGGGAACCACTTTCTTTCCCAAAACTCATTTAAAGTGGCTAAATTAAAGTAATTATTTACACAGAACTCGTACATCTGAGGAAAACAGCACTCAGTCCCCTTGGCCTCTCTGTGGAGCTGCTGTATAGCACAAAGTATGCTGAAGGAAGCCAGGCTTAATCTGACTTTACACGGTGGAAATCGATGCCTTTTGTTCTCCCCACCAGGACAAGAATGAGTAGTATTCACCAGCGATATGAAATCTCTGTCTCCCCTCATTTATGTCTGTCTTTGTGGCCCCCGGAGCTGAATGATGTCAGGCCTGCAGAAGAAAAGCATATCTTCCTTTTTATTTTATTCTTTTTAAAATTATTTGTTTTACTGATTGTCGTCACCTCACTGTTACGACTATGGGCGCTTGACCTGAAGTCCTGTAACGGCGTCTAAATACCACTTCTGGGGAGCGACACTTGCAGTTCACATCACCTCACGCGACCGACACCATATACATACTTATTTATAATCAGCTGGTCGTCACTTGTTTTGTTTATTTATTAAAGTCAAAAGTCTTGGCTCGTGTTACACCCAAACCTCTTCTCGTTAACCAAGACAGATTATCAAATTCATTGTCTACAAAAAAAAAGAGAAAAAAAAAGAAAAAAACCTTGCCTATGAATCGGCCTCGGTAAATGTTTTACCAGTTGACTGCACGATTTCAACAAAAGGGCGTGTGGCTTGGTCTGGACCGGTAACAGAAATAATTCTAGAGGCATTACACAATGCGGATTCTGGACGCCACACGGTCGACTCTGTGGTTGCCTGGGGGGAAATAAGCCATCGCTAATAACGATGATTGTAGTGAGTAATTGCGCAAAGCCTCAGACCAGACCGCGCTTCGCAGAGCAGACCTTGGCTTCATTACGTGCTTTTGTAATTCGATTTGTGCGCCGGCAGCGCGGAGGTTTGCTCATCACGAGCGGAAGCAGCTGGTTCGGAGCACGCCGCGCGGTGGACGTGGCCGCATTATTTATTCATCTGGTCCCTCCGCCGTGACGTGTCACCGGATCAGTCGTCGCAAAAAAACAAAAAACAAAAAAAAAAAACACTCAATCCGGCTATATCCGATTTCCAGGTGCAGCGTTCCAGAAAGTAACGATATATCGGCACAAAAATACAATAGTATACAATGGATAAACGGTGGAGTTGGCGGCTACTTCTCAACATTTGCGATGTTACCCCTTTTGACCGTTTACTGGTCAAAGGAAGACTTAATTATATTCTATTCTTCTACCTGAGTACGTTTTCATGGTGTTCGGGTGTAGGCCCATCGGTAAAAGCCATTTTGTGTTTCTCCTACTGTGTTTAATGGACAGAGGTATTGTACTGTATTGAAGCTGCCATAACTCAGCTTACAAGACTATCAAGGCCTATCAATGACATCCTGAAATGCATCTGATGGAGAATTAGCAACTTCAGAAAGAGCACTTACAGTACTATAACTAGGACGTGAAGCCCCTTTTGTTGTAAAGAGGCACTCATCATTGTGGTGTGCATCCATATTTAATGACATGATGTCTAACAGACTCTTCTTGTTCACTCATTTGGCTCCGCGCCACAGACTTGAAGAT
Organism: Anguilla rostrata; assembly: GCF_018555375.3. NCBI lineage: Eukaryota > Metazoa > Chordata > Actinopteri > Anguilliformes > Anguillidae > Anguilla > Anguilla rostrata. The sequence goes on from NC_057941.1 coordinate 3,397,040, forward strand.
CGTAAAGTTGGGAAGAGAATACGCAATCTAAAGGTGTGCTTTTAATATGCCCAAACAATTTCACGCTGCTCTGTCACAAGATTTTCTAATTTGTTGATAGAAACATATAGGACTTATCTGTAGAAAGTACTTATTTGATGCCTTGTGTTTAAATATTGAATTCAAAATATTCAGTATGCTTTATGCTTTTATTTATTTATTTATTTTACAGAAAACATAAGAAATTAAATACACGGAGAGCTTCTCTGTCAGGAGGCAAGATGGATTAAATGTGTTGAAGAGAGTTTGGTCTGGGTTCTGAAATGGGCTTGGGCAAGCATGAAAGCCGTTTTTGAGTTGGTGTCTTTTTTTCTTTGTATGTTGTCTGCCCAGCAATATTATGCTTAAAGAAAAAAATAAAAACATTAAAAAAAGCTAATTAATCAATGAGCACACGCAGCCCCATCCCCTAATATCTCAAAACAGGTTTTACTGAGGAGGGGGGTCTTTATTTAGAAATCAAATTCAGCTGCCTTACCAATATATAAACCAAAATCAGTGTTCTGTTCTTGATTAATTTGCTTGGGAATTGCTACATTTCTACCTCCCATAAATGCGTTAAATCTACATTAAGGTCTCATTTCGGGTAAGACACTCCAGTAGCATCCACAGCCAAAGAAGCATAAAGAAATTAAAACGGCATTCAGCGATTAGTCCCGTTACGTTTGGTCACTATTTGCAGACACGTGTCCACTGACTCAGCCTAGTAATTACAGTTTGGTTGTTCATTAGATGCTTGAATGATGAATCATCAAATCCTTCCCACATGGGTAATGGAACACCATTTTTTTTTTTTAACTTTTTGTGGCCATTAACATGTGCAACCTCAAATGCTTTTTAAATAAAAATAAAAAAGTCAGTAGAACCATTATTTATGAACTAAATTAACACACGTAATCACTTTTAGATCCTTCATCGCCCTCATGTTTATTTCTATTAAACTGTAAAAAAATAAAAAAATAAAAATTAGAGTACATATACGTGTATGTTGGCAGTAACACCAGGATATTTTATATTTTCAAGTAAATATAGTGCACTTTGTTCACAGTTGAGATCTTAGTTACCTTTAAGGGTTATTTATGTGGAACTGCTCTTGTCTTGTTGAGAAACTCTAAATTGCTTGGCTTACGGTAAGATTTCTACTCTTTAGAGTGTATAACTGTGACATGGTGGAAATATATATATGTGTACAGTAAATTATTTGCCACAATTTGGTTACAGGAACAATGAACAAAGCCCTGTCTGAGTGTGCGTGACAGGACAGCAGTGACACACAGCCACACATTTATGTCTACCGACAGGCCACTGCTTGCGGGGATATGTTGTTTTTTGCTCTGGTAACGGCTGATCTGTATTTGTCTTTGGCCTCGTCCCCATAGCAACAAAACTTTTCGAACACACTGGATATGCATCGCCCTCATGCAGCAGTCTGGAAAATAAATATTAATAATGAATTACCGAGCTCTTCAGCGTGTTGCTCGATTTAGTTTTGCCAGCCAGCAGAGGTTATTTTTTAAAGAAATACCTTACGGAATAGGGTTAGGCTTTATCACGCAGCAGTCTGCGCGGAATGATTTATTTTGGTAACAGATGAAAGCCCTTTCAGCTTTGCAGTAAATGCTTGCAAAAGGTACAAATTTCAATGGAAAACAGCTGCTGGAGTTCCTTCAGCGCAGTCGGTCATAACCTAATATGGGATAAAGTTGTATGGATGTAAGCCCCCCTCTTTTATTCATTGTACATGGGAACAGTAGTCTGCTTGTCTTAACACTCCAGTGCGTTATCGTGACCTTTCAACGCTGCCCTAATTGTCCTGAATGTTTTTTTTTTTACTTCAAGACGTATTTCGAGATGACATCACGCAGACATCAAACGAGCCGAGCTCCCAGGGAGAGTGATGTCATGCCCCTGCCATGTATCACGGCGTTTCAGAATGTGGGTGAGGTTTTGGGAAAGATGAAACACTCAAGGCTCTTTTCTAGGTGTTTAAAGAGAGAGAGAGACGAGCGTGTTCTCGTCCACTTCTGTCAGTTAAGTCCTCTTAATCACATCCATGTGATAACCGTCGGCTGAATGTCTCCTTAGTCGTCTAACTGAGGTGCATTTTTCTTTGAATGGAATGTGGTATAAAAATAGCAGCCTTCAAGTCTGGCTGCCATTTTGGAAGAGTCACGGGGACTCTAGGCCCAATTGTTGACTAAGACCTGAATTGTGCTTTTGTGTTGTACAAGAACTGAGGCTGCAAGCTCTCTCGATACCACACAGCGTTGATTGTTGATTCACTTTTTAAAATATATATATTACATTTTATAACCAATTAGATAGGTGTACAGGTATTCTTAAAGAAACAGCCTGATGTTTAAATATCAACATGCTTCTATTTCCATAGCTTTATCAGGGAGAGGAAAAAAAAGACCCCCAACTGATCGTGGATGTTAAAAGGTCTTTGTTATCTTCAACACAGTCTCTGTACATCCTCCATATATTTACAGAGCCCTGATCTGTATGGAGATGCTGTGAGCGGAAGTCAGGCATATACAAGATTAACCCGTCTTTATTTATTTATTGAGTAGATGCAGTAATAGTGCTCAGCAGTATGTAAACCAGGGGTGTCAGCTGAAGTCCCAGAAGGCCATAGCGTCTATATGTCCAATATGTCAGTTGCTACTTTAGGTCTTGAAAACAAGGACCCTTTATCCAATCAGCAACTTGATCATTTAAGTGTTGCAACACACCAAAAACCAACAGTCACTGTGACCCTCCAGGACTGGAGTTAAACTAGCAGACACTGCTGCCCTCCAGAATGGGAGTTAAACCTGCAGACACTGTGACCATCCAGGACTTGAGTTAAACTAGCAGACACTGTGACCCTCCAGGACTGGAGTTAAACCTGCAGACACTGCTGCCCTCCAGGACTGGAGTTAAACCTGCAGACACTGCTGCCCTCCAGGACTGGAGTTAAACCAGCAGACACTGTGACCCTCTAGGACTGGAGTTATACCAGCAGACACTGTGACCCTCCAGGACTTGAGTTAAACCAGCAGACACTGTGACCCTCTAGGACTGGAGTTATACCAGTAGACACTGCGGCCCTCCAGGACTGGAGTTAAACCAGCAGACACTGTGACCCTCCAGGACTGGAGTTAAACCTGCGGACACTGCGGCCCTCCAGGACTGGAGTTAAACCTGCGGACACTGCGGCCCTCCAGGACTGGAATTCGGTGCTCCAGAGTAAACAACACTGGGTGCAACAGCATTTTACCTCCACAGCCGAATATGGTAAGTTCTGTACAAAACACATTGAGAGTATGAGATGTTATATCTGCAAATGAAATTACTTTCTGCTACATTATCTAGCTCATATATATGCCAGAAAATGCCTGCCATATTGTGTTAATTTGATAAGCTGCAGGGAACTCACTCAACAAGTGGTCAACATCTGCTTGGATTTTCTCTGTACAGGGGTCAGCCTGGGTCAATCACCCCCCCCCCCCCCCAAAAAAAAAGCTCCTTCTGTTTAAGCATCTGTCTTGTTTAAGCAATCAATACAGGTTTCTCAATAAGGAAGCTTCCTTTTGTCATGCCCAAACTCGCTCTACCTCCTGCCAATAGGCCTAAAGCTGACTGTCCCCAACAGTAAGCAGCTACAAAATATAAAGCTAATAGGTCAGCTGCAGTGTGCTTACAGTAGCTGGATTTTAAACCTCAGGTTTACACCTCTAGACCACAGAACTGCATTCTATCTGGAACAGCTAATCGTCATCTTATACAGTTGGATAGCTGCTCCAGATGAGATGCAGTTATTTGCCCTAGAAGAGGCTAAAACCTGAGGTTTAAACTCCAGCCCGATGTCCTTGTGAAATGTGAAACTGGGCCTAAAATGGACAGTGTCAGCACTGTGTACGGTATTTAACAGACGAATGCTATTTTAAACTCTGACATAGGCCAGATGAAAGCACGTAATGTGCTACACAGTAAAGATGTTAGTGTTAAATAAACTCTTACTGAGTACATATGGTCCCTACTAGACGCATGTGCCTGGTTAGAGTGGAATTAACACTGGACGCTTTACTATGTAATTACACCTGAAGACTTGCTTGGAGCTGCCATCTCGGCTCTCTCGACTAATGGAACAAACAAGTAAAAAGTTGTTAGTACAAGGCAGGAAAACCAAATAGTCAGAACAGATTACCTCCTACACTGGGACTTGGGGAAAACTTGGCGCTATCGGTCAAACCCAAATTGAGTAATATGTCATGATTATATACTTAGATACTTCTTGTTGCTCCCTATTTTCCAATGTACTTTTGACTCTTGCTGTTTTTGTTTTTGTTGTCTTAAATACTGTAGGTGAAAGAAGGTTTTCGTTTGTCTTAGTAGCGTTTCACATCGAGGAAGTGCAGTAGGCTGACAGTCTCGCCTGCACGAGGGCACGTTGCAGTAGATTAGTCTCGATGCGTTAGTTCTCGCGGAGCACTGTATTTCCATTCGCTCACGTGGGATGACGAGGCTCTGGACGGATTCGTCTGTCTGGCCCACATTTTTTTCTGTCAGGCTGATACCCGCCGCTGGTGAGGTCTGCCTTTGTGCTGACCTAGTCTCTGTCCCTTTCTTGTCGAGTAATCAGGACACTGACAGACAAGCAGCAAAGCGGGTATTTGTAAGTGGCCACAGACTGTTAAAGACGCAGCTCTTTCATTTAGCGTGGATGAATAGAAACGCATTTCACTGCCCGTTTTCAGGTGTCGCCGAAAGCGTCATGTCGCAGGTGTGCGTTTGGCGTGGTGCTGAAAGAACAGCGACAGCGTAGGTGTTAGGGATCCTTGTTAACAAAATGTAAAAGTTGACAAGATGTGTGACGTATATGAACATTGTTTAATGTCCCACAGTGTAAGAATAATTTCACCAGCATAAAATGTAACTTAGGAGTCCCCTATTAGTCAGTCTATAAAAGTATTTTCAGCAGTATGTTTCTGAATGGTTAAACCTACCCAGAAAGCACGCTGTTTTTTAATTTTATTTGTATACTGTTTTGGCTTTAATTGTTGTCTGCAATTGTTTCTGTCGACGATAGTCGCCGCTTTATCTTTAAAAGTTGTTCTGAAGCCCTTTCTGAAAATGAACCAGCCTAGTAACAGAAAAAAAGTGCAACGTACTGATGCTATCGCTTGTCATGGGCAGCACTGCCACCTCTGGTTTTCAGTTTCTACTCCTGCTGCGGCGGCGCGTGCAACAGTAGAACTGTTCCTCGGGACAATCCGAAGACGTCTTTCGCTGTTCTTTCCTCCGAGCGACAGATAATGGCCGAACGCAGCCGCAACTGGGACAGGGAGGACGACCTGCCGGTTTACCTCGCCCGGCCGGGAACCGCGGACCAGGTGCCTCGGCAAAAGTACGGCGGTATGTTTTGCAATGTGGAAGGAGCCTACGAGAGCAAAACCATAGACTTCAGCGCTCTGACTGTGGGACAGCGCGGTGCGAGGACCCCTAAGAATAAAAACGAGACATCTCAGGAGGCAAAGAGTCCGGACAGTTCGAAAAGTAGTCCGACTACAGAAGCTGTCCCGGTAGAGCAAGAGCCAAAACATTTGGGAATAGAAATAAAAGTAACTGGTGGAAAGGAGGTCCTTCAGAATCTAGACGACTTGAAGGTAAGCACATTCGAGCAGTGTTCTTCTGGTGCTTTACATTCGTGTGACAGTTTCGTCTTCATTTCAAAGCCTGCGAATATGCACATACAATACCGTAATACATTACATATTTCAATAATCAATAAACTAATTTATTGAAAAACCCTTCCACACAAAATGCAGTTGGCATAACAACTTTTTATCAAAGTTTTCTGCAACAGTACTGTTGTTATCGATAGGACGTGTTCTGAATCCTGAACACATTTGATTAGTCATTCAATTTATTAGAACCATTTTAGTTTTAGTTGTGTGTTAGCCCACAACGAGAGTATGTTGCCGTGTTGCGTTAAATATCTAATAAGACACATTATAAACGTAACTGTGAATTCTGTGAATTGTGACCAATGCCGGTTTTTTCGTGTGATGCACGTATAAGAAAAGTTCTCAGTGAGTGTGAAATTAATCATTCAAAAACGTTTGTGAGTATGTAAGTAAATAATCATTAACTCTAATATAGGCTGACTCTTCCACTCCAAATGAGTGACAGCTGCTGCCCCGCCCCTTCAGGCACGTGCAGGCCTCTCGCGCTTGCCTCTGAGCTGCAGGGTGTCAGCTGCCCCTAGCATCGTGCTTCTGCCAAATTTTTTTTTTTTTGGGGGGGGGTCTCCTCTACTCTTATCTAAACTAGACACACACACACTACAGACTCATACAGCTCTTTACGGAAGCAGCAATAGCGCCAAGAATGGAAAATTGATTAATAATTAGAAATGGATACAGTCAGTCTCATGCAGTTATGATGGCGAGTGATCGTTAGAGCATCCTGAATAGGAAACATTACTCTGAAGACTTTTGTACATTATGTTTTCATAATTACTGTGTATATGACTCTGTATAATAAGTGTGGAATAGTTGAGGAAGATTTGCACAGGTTGCAGTGAGGGTACATCCCTTGTGGAATACTATCTCATAACAATTGTTGTAGATGGTCACAGAGGTAAGAAATTACCACAAAACAAACTATGAACAAAACTAGTACTCGAAGATTCTCCTAATATTGAAAATACTTATAAATAGCAACTGGATAATTGCAAGACATTATTTGCAACTGAAAAACATAATTATAAGGATTGAAAAATAGGACTTTCTTGTAGGAAGTTTTACTTCTGAATATCCATTTTTCCTTGCTACAAATAGTATGGAGGAGCCATCATGTGACTGAAATTTTTCACGGACGGTTGTATCTTGCAGAAACTTGCAGTACGCATTCCATCTCATACAGTAGTCGTCTATCGTCGGGAAAAGATGAAGCCCATAACAGAACTAATCTGACTTCATGCTCTGCATTTCAAAGCAAACAAGATAATAATGTATTTCAGTTAAAAAGCCAGCATAAGCACTCAACATTTTGAGCTCATCCTGAAGTACAGTACCTTTGCCTATATTGTGTAGGTATGTGTGTGTGTGTGTGTACGTATGTATTGCAGATAATTGTTCCTTTGTGCTTTGCTGTCTATGATTTCTTTGCTTGTGTGTCTGAATGGAGCTGCATTTATCTCTCTGTGCGTAACGGGCTGTGGTACACCATGAGTGCTGCCACGAGAACTACAGGCTTGAGCTACAGGCCCCGGTGCTGCAGCAGCTCCCTCAAAGATTATTTTCCTCCTAGCTGTAAAATTCCAGCCATAAACCACGTTAACCACACTCAACCGTTCACTTTCAGTACTGTCGTTCCACTGTGTGTTTACACTGAGGTTTGAATGACTGTACAGATTAAGAAGCCGCAATGCAAATATTTTCACGAAGGTCTGACCACATTCTACAGATCTGCCAGATATACCTTGAAATAATACACGCCGTAGGCAGTGGCGTTGATATTTACATTTAACAGGTGCAATAAAGGTTCACTGGAACGTTTAAACTGTTAAGGTGTGAGATCACACATATGTGATCAGAATGTTCTTAACTGAACATTCTAATGCTGACGCAACAATCGCTACTGGTGACCGAATGGAGCAATGGAGTTCTAGAACACTTGGCTTAGAATTTTGAAAAATAAAATATAATAAAACATTCCAGAAAAAACCTACTCTTCAAAGGGTTAATTATGGATACCATATGGATCGTTTTAAATGTTGCCCTTAAACGGCATCTGCGTTTTTCAGCAAGCTGCTAGTCTGGCTTTTTCTTACTCTGTGGGAAGAGAGGTTTTGTAGGAGTGACAGATCGCTTCCACATATCAATTACCTCAGGCTTACGCGGTCCTGTTTGCATCAGTGCAATGCAGAAAAGATGATTTAGCATCTCTAGCCCTGGCACAGTTTAAGCCTCTTTGCCTCAAAATGAGAGACGGCATTAGTTTGAGCAGAGATTATTGCGGTATTCTCACAGAATTGCCAGAGGAATCCTGAAGGTTATGGATGGACCTGGTCCAGCTGAGGATTTCAGAAGCCCTGATTAGGGCCTTCTCTGTCAGCGTGTGCTTGTCTGTCACGTTTAAGTACAACATCCCGAGAAGCTAACAGGGGGGATATTACAAAGTTCTGTGCTGTGTTGAATTTTTCCGTGTCAACTCAACAGTGCAATAAGCTGGTCTTTTCTCTCCGTGCATGTCTGTGCCAGACACTGGCACCTTGTGGTGAAATGTGGAATTGCAGACCTACATACAGTGGCTTGCTGCTGTTCCTAATCTGATCATGGACTCTTTTGGCTTCGAATCCAAAACCATGAACTGGATGTTGGCTGTTACATCTCCCTGCTCAAGGCTTATACTGGTTCTTGACAACAGCAGTTCCCTTAAACTGCAGCTGAGCACAAGAGATCACTGTGGTTCCTGTGGCCTGTTCACTGTTTCCAGACTTTCCTCTGAATATGTCACCCGATAGGCTCCACGGCTATTTTTACTGACAGATTAATAAACACTTTAAAAACCTAATTTAATTGCATCTGTTATACTGTGCTTGGAAAAGGAATGCTGATAGGTAAAACCCAGAAACTAATTTCTGTCCCCTGTAGGGGACATGAGCCTCTGGTCCTAATCTAACAAACCATACATACGGTACATTCTACTCTGCTGAAACCCAAACTACAAGGGACATTCCGTAAAAAGTTTTTTTTTGTCATCCAAGACGCTTTATGTCGAAAAATTTAAATACTTCAACTTTTTTTTTTCCGCCGGGTCACGGAAGGATATAGAGGGAAAAACAAGCACTGAATGATACCCTGTGTTTCTCAGTCCAAAAATCTGCAGGAGAATCTACATACGCATAGCGTGACATAGTCAACACGAGGGTCTTAAATTCATAAGCTACCATAAGGATGTTAAGATTCCCACATGTTGACTTTTAAAGTTTAACACGACTTTGCCCCAGAGTGTCTTGCTGATCTTATTCATATGAGCAGATCGGCACGCACACACGTATGGCTAGGCTAAGGTTACAGCAACCCCCACGGTAAGCTAAAATCTATGAGAGAAAGAACGCACCCCCCCCCCCCTCCCAAACTACAACTACAGAATGCCCTACCAAACTCCCACATTGATCTACCTGCCTTGGATGCTTTCAAAGCCCTTCTCCAAATTGTTAAATTTTAAAAGGGCTCTTAAGGATCTGTCTTAATGTCCCAACTGTCTGCTGATACAGCTTTAGCCTTGATTTTATGACTCTGTTGTTTTGGTAGGTATGAGGTTTCTGTCTGAGTTTATAGTGGTGTCTGTGCAGATGTTATGATAATGTTTCTTTGGGTATATTAAAATAGTTTTATTTTCATTATTATTATTATTATTATTATTATTATTATTATTATTATTATTAGTAGTAGTAGTAATATTTATGCATATATAAATCATGGTTTTGTCTCTCTTTGGTCTAAATTGCTGAATTCAAGCCAACATTAACATCATCCCCAGTCAATTATAGGCGTGGCCAGCTGTACAGAGTACAGAGACACAGCCAAATATAATTCTGTGCAGCCATTGGACTGTGAGCATGATGGGTTGTATTCAATGTTTATATGTTAGTCCAGGGGTGTCCAGTCCTATCCAAAAAGGGCCAATGTGGGTACTGGTTTTGGTTTTAGCCCAACGCATCTGATTCTACTTTTCAAGGTCTTGACAGAAGGCCGTGATTAGTTAATGAGTTGAAACATTTGTCGTGTCCCTTTTTTGGGTAGGACTGGACTCCCTTACACCAGTACCCCCGGCCCCTCCCTGCACATGCCAGAGGGGGAGGAGTCTGTCCTTTCAGCCCTGGGGTTAGAGTGACAGGGGTGGGGTTGGGGGCGTTCTCAGAGGGGCACTGTCTTTGTCCCAGCTGGGAGGGACTTTCTCCAACCCCCCCCCCTCCACCCCCTTCTCCCACAAACATCCACCAATCCACTCCTGCTAGGGCCGGGGGCTGTGGCTGATCCCTTTCTTTCTTTTTTTTCGCTGAAGGAAGGAAGGTGTTGGATCAGACATCTGCCCTCCTTCCCTTCCCTGTCTTCCACTCAAAAAAAAAAAGAAAAAAAAAAGATTGCATTAGCAATGCGCAGATATGGCCTCGATGTGAAACATCCTGCCAGCCATTGTTGATACATTCTGCAGTGATGGAAAATTTCGAAGTGAAGTTCCATCTGTTGCCCAAACCCCCACCTCTCCTACCATGAAAGATAAAGATGGTAATAATTTCCTGCGTTGTATTGTCGCTGCGTTCCTTTTCCTTTTGATACACGCTGCAGACAAAACAGCAGCTTAAGGTGGCTTGACCTTTGGTTAATACTGTGACACTATAAAGAGTAGGTTTTTTGGAATGTTTCTTCAAAATTCTTGAAAGTCAAGTGTTCTAGAACTCCATTTGCCTTCCATGACCAGTAGTGACTGTGACATCAGCATTAGAATGTTCAGTAAAGAACATTGGCTTAAACAACCATTTCACTACGGTTCCCCAGGCCTGGAGTTACTGTGGAGTGACAGGGATGGGCATGGCTGTACTCCTCGGTCCAGCTCTCTTATGACATCACTTCCCCTTACTGAAGACCCCAGAGAAGCCCTCTTTCCACCTATGCAGTAATTACCCAATTACAGGGGCTTTGAGGGCATCGGCTTTAGACAATAGGCACACATGGCAGGATTAGGAGGGGCTGGGGCCTCAACAGCTGTTCCACAGGAAACCCCCCGCCCTTTTTTTTCTCTAATATTTTTATTGAAAACAATACTGCAAATCATAAATGATCAGGTGACATTTAGTAATCGATTTTCCCCCAGAAATGAAATACACAAAAAACAACGACATACAACTTTGACTGAATGCGGTTATGGCAATTTGTTACATGCAGTATGTACTAAATGTTACAACTCAGGAAAATATAATTATTTTGTCTGTGTTCTATTAATGTTTGCAAAAAGGGCAAACAGCATTTAATTTCACATGCACTATTAGTATGGACGGAGTAGGCTATGCACTGTTACATTCATTTTAAAGTGTCTTGTGTTTAGTTCATAATTCAACAATTTACACATTAATGATGCCACTATTGATAATTTATCATTTTTTAACAAGTATATGTCCGCACAACTGTAATAAATTAACTCTTATTTGTATACCAGCAACATGTAAAAGCTTTTTTTTTTTGTTGATGAAAAACAAAACAAATTGTTTATCCATCAATTTCCAGACATCATTACTGAATGAATTACAATGTTCTAGCCTCTGGCCTCTAGTCTGTTGTGAATTAAAGGATGACACTGGGGTTACTACTAATTGCTACCAACAGGATGCATGACCAGTACATCCATTAGTTTTTCAAAATCTATATTATAGCTGTCATTTTTCCCCTGACACTGTAATAGGGAGGAAGAGAAAGAGAAGGGGGGGGGGGGGGGGCGAGAGAGAAAGAGAGAGAGAATCGTCTGATGTTGTGTAGTGTAGTGAAGTAAAATGGAAGACCTGCAGAATATGCGAATCACGGCGACGAAATGGCCATCCGTAAGGTGGCTCGTGCATCTCAATAATTTACGCCCGAGTAGAGCGGTCCCAGTCACTCCCCGGTCCTGCCAACAAGCGTTATTAACCGACTAGCCGACAAGGGGCGGGTCCCCGCCGGCACGTGTTACCGATGTTCCAGTTTTACAATGCATTTACCCCGATTGTATTGTAAATAGTCTCTGCTACCGAGTATTCTTTAAACAAAGGTTAAGCACAAATCATATTTTCTTTTGTTTTAAAAAAACATTCAAGGTGTGGTTAGATAGCCAACGGATTTAATTTAAGGATGAATGGCCTGCTATTGGGAGGGTGGAATGATTTGGGATGTTTGTGACTGTAGCAGACTTTTAGCAAATTTATTACACATGAATAACAGCACATTTCCTGCCTTCTTTCTTACATGAAAGAAACTGAATTATCTAGAACAGGCTTTGTTTTACGAGGCAGCCGAAACATTGCCTTTATAGCGCCCTCCTGCGGTGGGGAAGGGAGGCCGCAGTAGTATCGATGTGAATGCAAGCGAGGGTGGAGCCCTGCAGACCAGGGCTGTTAGACGCGCTGGCTTACTGCGAAGAGGGACTGAGCATTGCACTGGGAGGAAGACGTCCATTCCCTAATTTCTCATCCAGGCACCAGCAGCAGAAATAAACCATCCGGAAAAAATAAGACAATAAGAATTCCATTTGCATCCTCCGAGGCATCAAACGTGGGCAAATATGTCTTACCAAGGCAAAAAGAATATTCCAAAGATCACTGTAAGTCAATGTGAATTTACTATTGTATCCGTTGTCGAGAAACTGAAATAATTCAAATAGCTGTGTCATTAAAACGATGCTTTGACTTTCTGGGTCACCTCTGTCTTCAAAAACAAACGGTAATCTCAGAAATCGTTTTAAGATTTAGCCAGCCAGATTTAAGCGTTAAGTGAACCAGTTTGAATGTGCTATAAAATTGTACACTGTGATGGCTTGCTAGTCTAATTGTGACAACTAGAGATACCGAACAAGGCGTTTTCTTAAAGGTGACTTGCGCCTTTGTTGTGGACTGTAATTTGGATGGTAATCTCCTGGGTTCTCGAAAACTATTCTGGAAAAAGCACTTGATTGCCATAATGTGCACGCCCTGTTATGAACTGTAGCTGTTTCATTGCGTATAATTTTAATTCGCCACAACTAACCGGCCGTTGCAGTTGTTCGCTCGTTTACCCAGTGCTGCCTTTTCTCCCACATGGCCAAAAAGAAAGCGTGCTCTAAATACGATGTGGATTGAGTAGCCTACCTAACTTGTGCCCATTTTATAACCTTATTTTAAGCTACAGCGTTGTTTCTTATGTAATTGCCAGGCTGATCAGGGCCGCTTAAAATGATGTCAGTGGATAAGACCCGTTACACTATCTGTGAGAGTAATCCTTAGCATATTATGAAACGGCTCTTGTAAAACCTTGAGAACATGGAACCATCAACGCAGTGAAATATAATTTTCAATGGTTCTGTCTTAAAACACAGTGTACGAACAATAAAAATCGTTGCACTGGAAGATACAGTCGTTTTCCTCTAACTGCGTACGGCTGTCTGAAACTCGGACTGCTGCAGAAAAAAATCGAATTCTCCACGCCCATCGGCGATTCAAACAAGACAACCAGCCCCGTTGAGTCTGGCGTTTTGATTTTTTCTACATTACATACACGCATTGTGGTTAATCGGCTTGATGTTTTATTTTTTTGTTGGCTAAATTCACTGTGGCTTCCTTTCGATAATGTGGTGCTACAAATGGTCATGTTTATATTTAACCCGCGCGGGTTGATTATTGTTGCGGCTCAGGGTGTTGTACAGGACCCAGGAGAGCCGCCCTTTGTCTGCTAAATTAACAAATGAGTGGAGGGGTTGCATTTGGCGAGTGGGAAACCCCTCACATTCTTCCCCACCAATAGGCCACTGCCGAACCGTACGCGATTTTATAACTTACGGATGCATTTGAGCACTTTGCGTGGCCGGCGTTCGTTTAACAGGAATAATGCTAAAGCGGCTAAGTGGGACACCTGCACGTGCTGCGGAGTTGGCGAGCTTCTGTTGCGCGAGAGCATCACGGTTCACGGAGATTGTGGCTCCCAAGAAGACAAAGCCACAAATGCATTTGTAGTGTCCACGGACAATTGATTGGCAGGGTCAGGTACAGCATACAGTAGACTTGTTTTAAATTAAACCCCATATCGTCTCACCAAATTATAATGTAATATTTGACCATGGTCACCAGACATGCATGTAATCTAGGCCTATTTAAACATGTGAAGAAGGAAAACTTAAACTTTTAAGCGATTGAACAAAGTTATTATTATACAGTCATTTTCAATAATCTTGTCAATATAAGTATATTACCATAGGCTATGTGATGTAGACCTATTAAAATAAACATGTTTCATTGTTAAATGTATGTATATGCTAAACATGCTAAGATATCGCTGTAGTATAAAAAAATAGCTAAATTGTGCAAAAAAACAAAAGCATGCAGGTCCATATAAAACACAGGCTAGTTTGTTTGATTTGGTCTTAATGAAATGCACCAAAGCACAGCTGCCTCTTTATGTAAGGACGTATGAAAAAACTGACCTGATTTTGAGGTGTGGCTTGGTTTTCCAGCCTTTCTCAGTAGCCCTGTGTTGTGCCATACATGTCATCAATAATCACGTCCAGCTGGGTCCGTTGTAGGCTACATGCACGGGACTGACAGGGCCTTTGAAACGGATCCAAAATTTCCCACCGAGCCGGGCGAGTTATGCGGGCACTACCTGGCAACGGGGGTTTACAAATGCACGACAGACTGCAAATAAAAAAAACAAAACTCTGTCTGCAACCACCGTGACATTGCCACTCATTCTCCTTGGTGACCAACGTAAAGATATAAAAACACCGTAGAGCCGTAGTGATTTCAGCCATTCCCCGATTCATGGCCCCGATTTGAAACCAGACGACGTCGCGTGGAAAGCAGAATCTTTCCCGTGGCTGACATCAAAACTCCGATTTTTTTTTTTTTTTTTTTTTTTTGAGGGGGGCGTTAAGAAACTAATTTAGATTAACAAACTTCACTTGTTTTCATCGGTCCGTTTTTTTTAAAAAAAGGAGGGAAAAGAGAGCATTACGTATTTTGAACTAACGGTAAATATTTTTGTTGCTAGGCAACAAGGTTGAACTTGAAGCGAAGGGGCTGGCTCACTGGCTGAATGGCTTTTTCCTCCTCCATCCTCCTCTCCTGGCTGGTCTCACACATGGGGGCCTTTAGTTAATGGGCTCCTCTGTAATATCCTCTTGGCTGCGTGTTTTTGGCCGTCTCTGTTAGCAACAAGTGACAGCACTGTTCCCATTCAAGCGCCGCCTTTGGCGTTTAAGAAAATGGTGGATTGTACATCCTTGCGTTACTTCGCGTCTTTGTCACTGACTTCTGTGCAGTATGAAAGATTTCGGTCGTTTGGAAAACCCATGCGACTCTTGAACATAGAGAAGCTGTACAGTAGTTGAGCATGTTTCTGCCTCGTGCACGTCTCTCTCTTTTGGCAAGCGCGTTAGCCGAACTGCCCAGTTCAGTGTAGCCCAGTACTGAATTATGGTAAACAGTTTGAAGAACTGTTTACCCAGTGTTTGGTTCCTCTTTGCATCCTAGAAATCAAATCCCATCCCCTATGCAATTAATAAGCCTTGATTGATGCACTTGGAAAGGAGAGATAATTTGAGAGGACTACAGTACACAAAACACTTTTTACATGAGAGGTTTTATGGGTGGTTTGACCCTTAGTTTGTGATTTAAACTCAAAACACACACTTTACCATTAGTAAACTCAGGAATAACATCCATTTTGTGTACACTGGTGTCAGGATTGTTTTCAAAGCAGAATATGGCCTGGGTTATCATGGGAAACGTTAAACATTAAACATATAGCACAAATAAACGTTTAAATAATGAAAAGAATAACACTGATTTTGATGTGTGGGCTTAATTGTAGGTTTTACTGGCACCCGGCCTTTGTAGTGTAGATTATACCACTTGATTATAGAGCAGAAGACTGGGACCGTGCAGATTGAATCACTGATATACTGGTGCCTTTGTCAAGAGCTTTCTTTGGGTTTTTTCTTACATTCCTCTTGCTCTTTTGCGCCTCTTTCTTTCCACCAAACTGGATGATCCGCGACTCAGAGGACTCAAAATAATAGAGCGTTTTAAAAGCGGGCACTCTCATTTGACTGCCTGTATGGTAGATTCCACATCCTCACAAAGTTCTGTGGCTTTTTTTAGACTCCCTGAAGAACAAACTTGGTATCTTTAAAACACTCCCAAGTTTGCAGATTAATGCTAGGTGTCTTAAAAACACTCTCATGTTTGTACATTAATGCTAGGTGTCTGAAAAACACTCTCGTGTTTGCACATTAATGCTAGGTGTCTGAAAAAACACTCTCGTGTTTGCACATTAATGCTAGGTGTCTTAAAATGCTCTCCATGTTTGAACATTATTGCTAGGCGTCTTAACACACTCCATGTTTTGCACATTAATGCTAGGTGTCTTAAAATGCTCCATGTTTGGTCATTAATGTTGTAATCCCAAAAGCAAGTCCTCTGACATCTGCTGAGGTCTGAGCAACAGTAACACCTTTGGGACTTTGGTCAGGCAGATGCAAATGCCATGGAAACCACTGGGTTTTGTTGTGGCCTTTGGCCACAAAGAATTATGAGCATTTCCAGCCTCAGTCCGGAGATTTATTATACAGCAGTGAAACCAGAGCAGTCAGTTGCAGTATCGCTTTTCTTTACACCATATGAATATAAGTTCTGTTATATTTATATGTTGAAAGATGATGAGTATAAGTACCTTTTTGAAACCTACATATTTATGCAATACAAATTTTGCAGAAATATACTGGGGAGGAATTACAGATTTTTTCAAATTTATGAAACCTGGCACATTCTTCCCCACAGTGACTGTTTGTGAATTATTGAATTTCATTATAATTCATATAATTCATGTGCATGGGGGATGTGGTTGTTAACACAGTCAAACCCATGAATTTTGTTTTGGACAGTAGTCTCTCAGAACCTTTGTGAAAATGTAGTGAAGTGCACAGCCGTAGTTCTAGAGATGCTGTACTCTGAGCTTACTTTAAATGCCATTGTAGCATTCTTTCATTTCTACAGTCAGAAAAAAAACAATATACACTACAATATATATATAAATGTATATAAATATTTAATTTTATTATTTATTTTTAGTGTGAAAATATCAGGGCTGGGCAAGGGGCGGGGTGAGAAACATTTAATCACTTCCAGTTTAAAGCCACGCGATAACAAATAAGCTTTGAGCATTAATATCTACTGAAATGATATAGAACCAAAAAAAAAAAAACATTCTTCACACAATATGCATACTGCCCTAGTTTCATACTGATGCTACTGCTACTGTAATGGATGTGGTATTATGAGTGGAGCTGAATCCGCTCTTAGCCTGAATGCCAGTCTTGAAAGAGAAACGCATGGTCCCCACCCTGCAGTTTCTCTGCATTGGCACAGAGGGGCCCAGTGCATTGTGGGGAGGGGGGTGTGGCGTGATGTGTGTCTAATGGCCCTGCGGCAGCTAAGGGCCAGAGGCTGAATGAATGGAACTCTCCGGAGGGTTAGCCCCTGGCAGGGTTCCATGTTAGAACCCTAATAGGGGAGCTTATTAATGACCCAATGGCTTTGAATTAAGAAGGGCCCAGCGTGGGAGGTATTTCCAAGCCTGGTTCAGTGTCTGATCTCCAATCAAGTACTTTACCAAGAAAAAAAAAAGAAAAGGAAAGTGCTCCCGCAAAACAATCGCTGCACACAGTAATTACCAGCTCGGGGGCCTGGGGAGGAGGAGGAAGACGAGGAGGCGATGACCCGGGGATGAAGATTAGCAGGGTGAATTAGTGCGCTAGTTTATCCCCCGGGCGTTAATACCCAGCGGCCTGCATTACTGAGCCAGTTTCACTGTGTGGGTGTGTCACGGTCAGAGTGGCAGGTGGGCGCGTCTTTTCTGGCTTCTGCGCGCTGTAGTCGCTGTTGCCGCGCGCGTGCTGGCTCCTCCCCCCGGCGACGGGCCGCAGCTGCCCCTCCCACGAGCTCCGGGAGAGAGAGAGAGAGAGAGAGAGAGAGAGATTCTTAATCAACATCGTGCCCACTTGGTCGGTGAGGTTCTCCGCGTTTGCTTTATCGACTTGGCCGAGCATCACAGGGACGCGCACTGCTTCGTTTGGGGCGGGGGGCGTGGGGGTGGGGGTGGGGGGGTGGGGGGGTAAGGGGTGGATCGACGGAGCTTGGCAGCGCCTCCCCGTCAGCAAATCACGTCGAGCGCACTGCTGACAAGGCAATATTTTTTAACGCTCAGTTTCCACGGGGACCGCAAACCCAACTTAAACCCAACTTAAAGCGTTTTATGGAGTGTGAAGTAGCGACTGCTCGCGCGTACGTGTGGTCGGCAGTCGCCTTAGCGCCGCTTGCTTTGGCTAGCGCTGAATGTACACGGACGCTAGGAGCGCTGGCCGCTGTCCCTCGTCCCGGATCCAGCCTCCCCCTCTCTTTCCCTCCCTCTCTGTGCCAGACACGCCATACTCTGCCTGCTTTTCGCTCGTTATGCGGCCCGTATTTTCTACGTCCGTCCTCGGGTTCCCCGTGGGCCTGCGGCGGTTACCGCCGGTTCGCTAGCGCCCGTCTCTTCGTCTGACTGCGGAGACTGGGGCTGTGTTCGCTCTGTCTGAGCCTAACTGCCTCGCTGCTCTCGAATTATCTGGTGAGGTGGAAAAAGTAGGCTAGCGACTTCCCAGTCTACGGAGAGCGAGAGAACGCGTTCACACCGATAGCTCTTGCCCATAAATTAACCTCCTGAGGCCCAGCAATTCATTCTTGTCCCCTGTAGCACACTTGAGTCTCTGGTCTTAATTTCAAGAACCATATATATTCTACTATGCTGAAACCTACATTACAAGGGACATTCAATAAAATATTTTTTTTTTTAAATATATATTTTAGAAAATATTTTCACTGCAACATGTTTTTGTGATTCAAAACACTTGCATTATTGTCAAAGAATATGTACTTAAATGTTTTTTTTGGAGGTTAAGAGAGAGGTTCACAGCGGGGTGTATAAGCAGGTCTCTTTGCTCCCAAGCTATCGACAGGAAATTCACGAGCAAAGCATTGCGGTTAAGAGAAAGCAAAGCGCTGTCCATGAAAAACAGTTATCAGATGTGCAGGTTATTTTTAACATTCTCCTTCTCCCTTTCTCCTCCCTGCCCTCCCCCGCTCCCCACCCCTGCCCCCCCACCCCCCGCTTCGTTTTCCAGAGTGACAGGCTTTTGATCAAAGGCGGCAGGATCGTCAATGACGACCAGTCCTTTTACGCGGACATCTACATGGAGGACGGCCTCATTAAGTGAGTCCCTGGGGCTCGACGTTGGGCCTGGGGAGGGTGGCAGCCTCCCCGGGCCCCGGCTGTGCCCTGCTACGCAGCCTCAACTCTGGGGACAGCGGCGTGAATTCCAGCCTGTCTCTGGAAGGTTGTTCGTTTGCTGATGCCCCCCCCCCCCACCACCATCACCACCACCACCACCACCCCCACCAGTCAATCGGCTGCTTTGTCCTGCCCTTTCAGGGGTGGGGTGGGTGGGGGGGGGGGTCTGGCCGGTAGAAAAGCTCCCGCCAGCTCCCATAGCCATTAGTGCAGCATACCAATTAAGCAGAGCTGTGTAACTCTGCTCCCAGAGACCGTGTGCAACCACCAACTGCCATCCTGCCTCTAACGAACGGCCATTTTAAATGACCGGGTCCCTTTTGAATTGCTACCGTCAATACCAGTTTCTGCTCGAAAACAAAGAGAGAAAAAAAAAACATGGAAACGCTTCAGTTTAGTTATTTGTGTTTCGGGAGAAGAAAAACAATAAAAAAAACAAAAGGAAATAATAGATTGTGTAGAAACAGCAGTCTTGTGGCGCTCAGAATAAG
The DNA here is from genome assembly GCF_018555375.3 of Anguilla rostrata. NCBI lineage: Eukaryota > Metazoa > Chordata > Actinopteri > Anguilliformes > Anguillidae > Anguilla > Anguilla rostrata. The sequence continues at coordinate 3,416,673 of NC_057941.1, forward strand.
AGATATAGCGTGTCATTGATTGAGGCAGCTGCTTTGCCTTTTGGTCATCAATGCATTCATGAATAATTAATTCATTTAAAGTTTGAGACTGAATAATTTATTCAGCAGTTTAATAATTGATTCCTTTGGTTTAAGAATAAAATAAAGAAACAGTAAATAAAAAGGAAAAGAAGTCCTGACTAAGTAGTAATCGTGTGTGAATTGTCTCGGCGAAAGACATGCAACTTACTGACTTATCCCTCCTGAAAAAAGGCAAATTGGCGACAATTTGATCGTGCCGGGCGGGGTGAAGATCATCGAGGCCAACGGGAAGATGGTGATCCCCGGGGGCATCGACACCCACACCCACTTCCAGATGCCCTACAGGGGCACCACCACCGTGGACGACTTCTCCCAGGGCTCCAAGGCCGCCCTGGCGGGGGGCACCACCATGTTCGGTGAGCACCCGACACCGTCACCGACCGGAGAAGGATCTAGGAATGATGTGTGCAGGGAATATAATCAGAGAAAGGGGACCCCCCTGGGCACATGTGTGTGAGGAGTTAGTGATGTGCCTGAGTCAGAGGCAGAGTTCAAACCCGGGCCACTCACTCGCCCACAGATTCTATAGACGGTCAGTTAGAGGTGACATCGTCCCTAGCCAAGGACAAAACCGTTATTTTGAACTTCGAATCTCAGGGTTTGTTGCCAGAGAGTGTTGTCGTGGTAGAGTGTTGTCTTCTGCCTGGGAAAACTTTCCCTGTTATACCTTTTTTAGCTCCGCCCCTGTCGCATTAGCCCTGCCCCAATCATCTTAGCTCCGCCCATGTCACCAACATTACCCCAATGGCAACGGTTATTAGTGAAGTCCCTGGGCTATGAAAATCTATCACCTCTGTACCTAGATGACGAATAGAGTCCCTTTGTACTTAAATAGCTTAACGCAAACTGTCAGTTGAGGACATTTGATTCCCAGCGAGAACCTTTCCCACCTCGAAACGATGACAGCTCACGGCAAAAGGGGCCGCGATGTTTGAAGTTAGACAGAACATAGCTCGCATGCCGCGACAGCGATAATAATACTGTAACACTGGAGCCTGTAGCTGTTGCGGTGGGAATAGAGGGGTCCAAACTGAACCACGTGGGCGGGCGGGGGCGGGGGGGGGAGACGGGGGGGGGGGCGGGGGAGGTCCGGGGGACCACACAAAGGCCGGTGGAAACACAAGTGTAACACAAGTCCCGTGGAACAGAGGCTCAGGCCAGCCAGACGCAGGGAACAGCTGGCGGCCGCGAGGGTGTCTCGTTACCCCTAACCGACAGACCTGTTAGGAGCCATGATAAAAAAAAAGGGGACTGTGGCAGTCGTCACGGCAACGCCAACGTGCCCCTTCGAAACGGGTATGAAACGGCCCGGGCTTTTACTGGCAAAGTCCAGCTAAGCGTTCCCTCAGCCTTTTGGCCACACAAGCCTTTGTGTTTCAGCTCACGGGGGCTTGGCCGACACAAGAAACAGAAAAGCTCTGCGCGGACGCTGCCTTTCATTCACACAAACGCTGCTATCTGTGGAGATTAGGGCGGCCCGAATCGCCCCGTCTGGGGTTTAGTGATTCATTCGGTTGGCTCTCACTTCTGAGCCTCTCTCTCCTCTTGGACGGGGGAACCGAGCGCGGAGAAGGAGGACTCCAGACCGCCACGGAGGTCAACGGAGGGAGGGAAAAACTGGGGGGGTCCGGGGGGGGCGGGTAGGGCAGGGGTTGTGTCTGGCTTGTAAGTCGGGCCAAGACGTCTGTCTGTCTGACTGTACTGGCAGCAGGGTTGCTGTCTGACCTGCGTCTCACCTTAGAGCTTCATAGTGATCGGTCCACCTCCAGGGTGGCAGTGTAGTATAATGGGTACGGAGCCGGGCTTTTAACTGGTATGTTGATGATTTGATTCCCAGGTGGGTCGCTGTCATTGTACCCTTGAGCAAGGTACTTAACCAGAATTGCTTTGGCATATATCCAGCTGTACAAATGGGTACTGCATAAAATTTTTTTTAAATCAATAAAGTAATGCAAAACTTGCCTTCCTCTGGACAAGAGTATCTGTTAAATGCCAGTGATGTAATCCCTGGTGGAAATGCCAGCTTGGTTCCAGCTGGTTTTTAAGCTGTTCCAACTGGTTTAAAGCTGGTTTGGAGCTGGTCAAGCTAACAAGATGGTTGAGATACAGTAGCAAGGCCATGTCCAGCTGGCGAGCCGGCTCTATACAGACAACAGTCCATCACCAAACTCCAGGTGGTATCCAGCTGGAGCAGGAGCCTCTTCCAGGGAAATTCCATCTTAAGATGGAGCCGGAATTTCCACCAGGGGTGTACTAATGTAACGTGGGTGAGCTTATGATGTCACAGTTATGAGAGAGCCTGTGACAGGGCCAAGACTTGGGAGGAGTCAGTTCAGCTGAAAGCTGAAGCCCCGCCCCCTTTTTCTTGCTCTCTCTCCCTCCGCAGTGGACCATGTGATCCCCGACCCTGGCAGCAGCCTGATCGAGGCGTTCGATCGCTGGCGGGAGTGGGCGGACGAGAAGGCGTGCTGTGACTACGCCCTGCACGTGGACATCACGCACTGGAACGACAGCGTCAAGCAGGAGGTGGAGACCCTGCTCAAGGAGAAAGGTGGGGGGCGGAGCCACGCGCATTCCGATCTATTATGATGTTGGTATCAACTAGGGTTGCCAGATGATTGGTGTTTGGATTTCAAAATTATTTGTATAGGTCTAGTTTGGTATCTGAACCGGACTTAGTCAGAGTACTTAATGGAAATTTTGCTGTGACCTTATTCGCAGTCGTGCTTCCATCTGTTCCATTCCATGTTGTCCGCATTGACAGATTGTAAATCTGGCAACCCTAAAGTCAACAGCAGTACAACACATTACCAACAGTTAATAAATACTTCTGATGTTTTACCACCCATGTGAAAAAATAGTATACTAAGCATACTTGATATAGACTTTAATTATACTTCAAGTATTCTTAAGTATAAAATAGTGTACTTCAGGTATACTTCTGCATACATGGACAGAAGGATAGATCTTCTGGTAATCGACAATTGGCAGTTGATGCTGACTCCTGCAATCGGTTGGCCCAGCACCCTTCTTGACTGTATAATTTGCATGACTTGTGTTTGGCAAGTTAATGTTATTCGATTGTTATTATTATCACTATGAATTTATGCACATATCTAAATAAAACATCACAAGGGAAAGCTGTGAGCCATTCGCAAGGCTAAAATATTCTCAGTCAAGAGTAGCGCTGTAAAACATCTGCAAACTCTCCTGGAAATATTGTCACTCCATTTACAGCCGAGAAGATAAATTTGGGAAAGCCTTCTGAAATAGGCTATATTTTAGAAGGTATTATTTTATCATTATAACAAGTGCCAGAAACCATGACTTGCAACGCATCCCATTAAAAATTATAGCAAAGACATTAGGAACCCAGTATCAGTCTTTAGTGAGAGTGTTTCCAAACCCGAATGCATTGTACGCATTACTGTATTTACATACTCTCTTTTTCTTCCAGAATTGAACAATGATATATGGAAGGTATTTGAAAAATGAGATTATCGGGGAAAAGTGAGCGTTAAATGTAAACGGTGCAGATAAAGATGATGTTGCTGTGATTGGGACCCAGATGTTAAAGTCCCTGCACACTGCTAGTCTCCGGCAGTAGAACGTGCTGGTTTATGTTCTTTAGCTCGAAGGAGCAGCCCGATTGGAAGCGGCGATGGGCAGGTGTAGTCCCCGGGATTCCGTAATCTGTCCCGAATGTGTCGTCGTGGAGACCGCGCCCCCGCTTGGGAGCCCGCCGTTTCCCCCCGTCCCGTCCCGTCCGTCCCCGAAACAGCTGCAGAGGGAGCGGATTAGGCCCAGGGGCTGCAGATGTGTGCTGGCACGGTGACCGGCCGTGGGCCTGGGAAAGTTCTCAGCCCGGTCTGAGTCAACAGCCCCTCTGTGTGCCAGTCTGCTGCAGCGGGGACCTCGCAAACCACTCCATCACACGGAGGGGGGGGGGGGGAAGGCTCCGGGTTCCTGGGAGGGGCATTGCCTCAGCCCGTATCTGTACCTATTTTAAGCTCCCGCATAGCCAGCAGAAAAAAAACAGAGAGCCATTTTAGATTTCCTGGAGGAAAGCAGCGAGATCTGAAAGGACCTGCCTCTGAGCTAGCCGAACGAGATGACATCATACTGCATACTGCCTTCTGGCCAATCACAGCGAAGCCACCGGAATGTGATATTAAAAGCAAATTTGGGGGGGTGGGGGTGGTTGTTTAGTTAACTCTGTCCTGATCGCCAATATCCTGTCACTCTAGACTCCTACGCGTTGCTCTAACAGTGCAGTAGTGGAAGTGTGTTTTCAGGCATTGGCCCAAAAAGCGTGCGTATAGGACGGTCGGGCGGTGTGAACCCTGTGTGGACTCTTGGCCAATTAGACAAATTATGGAGAAGAGGAGATAATAATGGAGGAAGATGGTCCTCCTCGTTATAAACCACAGGTGTTAGGAGGTGACGGTTGCTGGCGGCGGGACCACAGCTTCTGGGTAATGGTTGCTGGGGGCAGGACCACAGCTTCTGGGTAACGGTTGCTAGGGGCAACCGTTACCCAGAATCCTGCAGGAATGTCTGTACCATCCAGCACAGTGTCATAACCACTGTTCTCACTGTATGTTTTACCTTCTCCCCATTTCTCTCTTTCTTTCTTTCTTTTGCTCTTTCTCTCTCTCCTGTCCCTGCAGGGGTGAACTCCTTCCAGGTCTACATGGCCTATAAGGATCTGTACCAGATGAGCAACAGTGAGGTAGGCTGGCTGTGTTTCGCGCAACCTCACAAGTGTCACAGTTCTGATGTGCTGATTGGCTGCTTTCAGTCTGAGGTGCTGATAGGGCGATTTTAGCCTGAGGTACTGATTGGGCGCTTTCAGTCTGAGGTGCTGATTGGGCGCTTTCAGTCTGAGGTTCTGAGTGGACTCTTTCAGTGTGATGTACTGATTTGGTACTTTCAGTCTGATGTGCTGATTGGATGCTTTGAGTGGGAAGTGCTGATTCGGCACTTTCTGGAGCCTGGGCCCACCATGCAGGTCTTCTGTCACTCCCACTCTTTTCTGCGTCTATGCTGTCAGATTTGATTTAACCAGCCGCATTCAGAGCAGAAAAATCTGTGTGTGCAGAATTCCTGCCATGGCCTCAGAGAAGAGCTCAAAATCTCAAAATCGTCCTCCAAATTGATTCTGCCACTTTTGGTACCCACCTAGTAGTTGAGGTTTATTTGCAGCATGGGCCTGCTTTCGGTGTCCTGCTCCTGAGAGGGCCTAGCAGGAACACAGCGTTGGTTCTCCCTGCCTCTGTCTGTGTGCTGGGGTGGTGGTGTGTGTGCGATTGCGTGCTCCGATTTCAGTTGTGCGTGGGGGGGGGGGCGCGTATGCGATGACATCAGCAGCGTATGAGTGAGCGTGCTCAGTCAGACGTTAATGCCTGTGCTCGTGTTTCAGCTGTACGAGATCTTCACCTTCCTGGGAGAAAATGGCGGCATTGTGCAGGTCCACGCAGAAAACGGGGAGATCATCGCTGAGGTGTGCTGACCTACTCCTCTCTCTCTCTCTTACGCACTATTAAATTCCACCACAGCCTGGCCTAGTTTTTTTTACAGTTGCGCTTCCTGACAGAATGTTGCAAACCCTTCTCCCAAATGGGGGCTTTACTGCTAAGAGAAATATGTCACATTAATGACTTGAGTCACTAATGATCCACCTCTACAAAATGACTACATTAGCAGCATGCAGACTGGGTGTGCAAGTGTGTCTCTTAACTCTTATGAAGAGCAGGTTTTTCGGAATGTTTTCTCAGAATTCTGAGCCAGTGGTCTAGAACTCCATTGCTTTCTGTTGCCAGTAGTGATTGTGACATCAGCATTAGAATATTCAGCTAAGAACATTCTAAACACATATATTTAAAGGGTGAAGCAAATCGGTCACGCTATCATTTATAGTACTTCCCACAAAGGAAGCTAACTCTGTGGCGCTTGTTAACGTAACTGTGGGAACATTTATTTTTAAAAAAGGGGTTACTTGAGGGGGTGTTCTGCTAGTGCAGGGCTGTGAGTGGGGGCCTTATGTGTGTCCGTCCCACAGGAGCAAGCGCGGATGCTGGAGATCGGCATCACCGGGCCGGAGGGCCATGTTCTGAGCCGACCGGAGGAGGTGAGCGTGAGGAGGCCCTGATCCCAGAGTGTCACATGGTCTGTTTAAACGGGGAACACAGTACAGTAGTGCGTGTACAGTTAGAACCCACCCAGTCACATCTGGGAAACGGACAACAGACACTGTAAAACATGTACGACTGAATTGCAGCACCGGCGTGTTTATGTCACTGATTACTTGCAGGATGAGTGGGGGGATTCCAATGGGAGGGACTCATGATTGGCTGCCTCCCTGATCACCCCCACCCCTACTCACACACACATGTACCACGAACATGCACATACAAACACCCTGACACACACACATGCACGCGCACACACACACACACACACACACACAAAACTGTGTCTGGTATGGCAAGGAAATGTTTGTTTTAGTGCCAGGAATAGGCTCAAGAATGATGTGTGTGTGCGCACGTGTGTGTGTGTGTGTGTGTGTTAGCGCATGTCTTCATTTGCCCTTGTACCCCTCTTATAGCTGGAGGCAGAGGCGGTGTTCCGGTCCATCACCATCGCCAGCCAGACTAACTGCCCGCTGTACGTGACCAAGGTCATGAGCAAGAGCGCGGCTGACATCATCTCCCAGGCCAGGAAAAAAGGTGCGTTTTCCTCTGCGCATGGCTCAAATTCTCATACCTCAAATGCGCTGCCTGCATTATCCTCTGTGCATGCCTCGAATGCGCTTCCAGCGCCAGTGTTCGCTTGGCACCGTACCCTCATGCGATGATTCAGTCATAATTTCCACGGCTCAGATTTACGTGATGCGTCTGGTCTGGTCTGGGATACGTCTCAGAAAAAGAAAAGAACCCGTTTTTTTATTTTATTTTTTTTACCTGACTCTGAAACTTACTGTTAATGTACTAACAGGCCTGTTTTAATACGCTTTCCCTGAACATGTTTGACATTTATCAAGCCCAGCTGAGTCTGTGGACGGAAAGCAGACACCTTCGTGAGTGGTGCATTTGAAAGATGTTTTGCTTTATAAATAAGTCAGAAACATGTTCTCTTTCTGTATGACAGAGGACATTCCTGAATCGTGTAGTCAGCTTGATTGCTCTGGTCTGGCAACCTGGATTCCTTGATTTGTGTCTCGGGCATCTTTTTGAGCCTTGATCTTTGATTGGCCGCGCCACAGCCAAGATTCTTATGAACACAAGCAGTCAGACTTAATTCGGCTCAGCAGAGGAAGCCGAACCATTTAGCATCAACACATTTCAGGCGGATCGAACAGTGCGGACATTTTGGTTTAAGTAGCTTCTCTGATTCATGTAAGGAAACAGCAAACACTGTGGAAATGGACGACACACAAATTTATCCTGGTGAATTTCTGAGGTCGTTTTCTTGTCCAAAGGGGGCTTGTTTTTGGTCTCAGTCAGATGAAGAAAGTGTCATGTTGTTTCCTAGGCAACGTTGTGTTTGGTGAGCCTATCACGGCCAGCCTTGGGACAGACGGGACGCACTATTGGAGCAAGAACTGGGCCAAGGCAGCATCCTATGTGACATCACCACCCCTCAGTCCAGACCCCACCACCCCGGACTACCTGAACACCTTGTTAGCCAGGTAAAGAGCGCCACCTAATGCTTACCTCATGCAATGAATTCTTTCTTGCCTTAGGCGATAGAGTTTGTAGTGCCATGATTTCATTTTTTTATTTTTTACATTTTAGCCATTTTTTTCTCCACATTTGGACTGCCCAGTTTGTGTGTGTTCATAATCTCCACTGTAATCTGCTGTCAGCTCAGAGAATTACATGCAGCCAAGCACAGGCTCTCCTCTGAAACACATGACATCAGCCTTTTATAACTCCGCCTACCAGCACCCAGACTCATAACTCCGCCTCCCACCACCCAGACACTCACAGACATTGATCTGAAAGAGAGTGCTTCGTGTGTGGGTAACACAGACACACAGACTACGCGCGAGCGATTGACCAGACTAGGTCACGGGTGCGTGACGAATCATGGATATCCTGGCGGGTGAAATCATTCCGTTGCCTAGGCAACGGCACAGACTATTAATGCGCTGGCCTGGCTGCCAGCCAACACAATGGAGTCGTATTCCCGCATTCAGCCCGAGCTGCAATGCAAACTTTTCCCTTCCGTTTAATTACATTGAGCATTACATTACATTACATTTATTTAGCAGACGCTTTTATCCAAAGCGACGTACAAAAGCGCATATCGTGGTCATTGGAGCAGCTAGAAAACACAGGTTGGAGTGGCAAGTGGTGATGTTCATTATTACACTTTACATAAGAGTTGTGAGCTTTTCAGTTGCTGAAACGATCGGCCATAGGAGGACGAGAAGTGGATCAAATATGGCCCCTTTGTGTTTTGAATGCAGCCGCATCGGAGCGCGTGCTCTATGAAGTACAGCTGCATTACCCTCCTAAGACCCGGCCAGTCGTTCATGTCCCCTGTGGGGGACATGAGTCTCTGGTCTTAATCTGAAAAACCATATATTCTACTGGGCTGAAACCTGCACCACATTCAATGAAAATACTTTTCGCTGCAACAAGACCCTTGTGTGATGTCAAAAGAAATGAAAATGCCTAGCGCTAAACCGTTTTTTTTTGTTGTTGTTGCTGGGTCGCTCAGGAGGTTATATGGTGCTTAGGGGGGACTGCTGCGTGCTAAAATGGAGGAGCTAAAACTTTTACTGCAGGATGTGTTTCCACGTCGTGCGCAGACCGCTCTGCCTTTCCTCAAGGAGACTTAAAACAGTTTCAGGGCCGGAAAGCATCAGTAACTCAGTAAGAGGAGGCCCTGACACGCAGTTTGTTGTCATTTATCTGTTTTATCCGGACTTTATAGTGCTGTCCTCTGCTATGTTTTCCAGTTTGTCTTCAAGGAGTTATTATTAAATGAGCCTTTCTGCTTTCCAAACAGTCCATGGGAAGCTCCGTGCTGGTTTTTCCTGAAATAGCTCGTAGTCTGCACCTCTGGAAAGGCTTTTAGGCAAAGAGAGCGTTTGGATTGGTGGACTTCATCGCTGATTTCCTCTTCATTCAGGCCTGGGTCTAGCCCAGGAGTGCACAACAAGGGCTGATCCATTTCTTGTTTATCTTTTCTTTATTTACAAGTTTTTTTTTTGTACAAAGACAGAGCACATTAATCAGCAGTAAATGTGCCGGTGTTAGCCAACTGGCTAGGTTTCAACGGCCTGTCCCTGGGAAAGATGGAAAAAGCCATTAAAACAGGTTAAAAGACAGGTCAGCAGAGCAAGACAGGATTTTGTGCCAACTTCTGCTCTTAATTGCTTAATTAGCTCAATCACATCTTGATCTGACACTTTTATAAGCACCAGCTATGGCCCCAGACTGAAAATGTATCCTCAAGATTTTAACTGTGCTCAAGTACAGGAGTGAACCAGTGTAGAATATAGAGCTGTCTAAACTAAAACTAAGATAATTGGTTGGAACAAAAACCAGTACGCAAACTACCCCTCTGGGCTTGGAGTTGTGCACCCCCTACTCTAGCTGAATCAGAAAGCATAAAAACAGGGGTGTCCACTCTTATCTGAAAAGGGCCGGTGTGGGTGCCAGTTTTTTTTTTAGGCCAGCAACTGCAACACCTGATTTAACTATTTAACAATTTAACTAATCACGATCTTCAAGTAGAATCAGGTGTCCTTGCACTGGGCTAAAACAAAAAACCTGCACCCTGCACCCACACCGGACTGGACATCCTTGCATAAGAACAGTAAGCAAGACCTTCACTGATGTGTTTGCTAATGTATGTTCAGTGTCTCATCCGGTTCCAGGAACAGTGATTTGTGCTGACTCTGCATTCTGGTTTTGCATTGTGGGCTACTGTGGGGATGTGGGGATGTGTGTTTTTTAATGGAATGCGCCCTCTCTTCCTGTTTCCTCAGTGGCGATCTGAATGTGACAGGAAGTGCCCACTGCACCTTCAGCGTGGCCCAGAAGGCCATAGGAAAGGATGACTTCACCCAGATCCCAGAGGGGGTGAACGGCGTGGAGGAGAGGATGTCCCTTATCTGGGACAAGGCAGTGGTGAGGCTGGGCTATCTGTCTCCCTCTCTCTCTCTCCCTCTCCTCTCATCCTCACTTCTCTTCTCTGTCTCTCTCACACTCCTCTCTCTTGTCTCTCCTTTTCTTCTCTCTCAATGCTCTTTGTCTGCCTCTCTTTCCTTTTTGTTTTTTCTCTGTGTGCCTCTCTCTCTCCGTCCTTCCTTTCTCTCCCCCCTCTCTCCCTTCTCCATTTCACTCTCTCTCTGTCTCTCTGTGTCTGTCTCTCTCCCTCTCTCTCTCACTCTGATTCTCTTTCTCTTTGTTTCTCTTTGTCTGTCTCTCCCTCCTTCCATTCTCTCCTCCCTCTCTCCCCTCTCTCTCTCTCTCCTCAATCAGTTCTTGAGTTAGTGCTCAGTCTGTTTATGTGCGTGTTGTTGCTACAGTAGCTGTACTGTACATTCTGTCTCTGCACCACGCAATCTGCTTTTCAGTCATAATTTCTCTGTCCTGCACTCCTCTTTGACTCCTTCATTCATGCTCTCAATCTCTGTCTCTATCTCTATCTCTCCGCCCCCTGCTCCCGCTTCCCACTCTCTCCTTGTTTACTTCTTCTTGTTCACTGTCTCCATGTCATTTTTTCCCTCTCATTTTTCACTGTCAAATGTAGGGGGGAGAAAAGAGCAGAATTGTGTGTTCGGGACAGCTGAATGCGTTGTGAAGTGCCTTTCACTTTTTATTATGACGGTTGAGTCGCTTTTCCGAGCAGCCATTTTGCTGGAGGTGAAGACATTAGGCTGGGTGAACTGAAAGGCCAAATGTTTGAACGTTCAAAAAGCTGCATTATGAGAGAATTTTGTGCAGTGCCAAGCAGTTGCCACACAGAACATCCAGAGCCTTTCTCTTGCTTCTCCCAGGTCACTGGCAAAATGGACGAGAACATGTTTGTCGCCGTGACCAGCACCAACGCCGCCAAGATCCTCAACCTGTACCCCCGAAAGGGCCGGATTGCCGTTGGCTCAGACAGCGACCTGGTCATCTGGGATTCCGATGCGGTCAGGACCATAACGGCAAAGACGCACCACTCGGTAAGAGTCCGTGTGCCCGGTGTAAAATAGAGTCACAAGCTTCTTTAAGGAGCATTTTTTGGAATGTTTAAGCCAGAGTTCTAGAACTCCATTGCTTTCAATCGATTTCCAGCAGTGATTGTGACATCAGCTTTGGAATGTTGAGTTAAGGACATCCTAATCGCATATTTGTCCTCTTGCACTTGTAAGGGTTTAGCACTGATTCTACTGCTGCAGGTACAGTACACCCCGTCCTCTGGTTCTACATCAGAGCACTGAGTAAACCATTGTAGCCACAAAGCAAAACATTCTTTGCTTTTACAGAGAAGAGCAGGTGGTCCTCCACTGACCTATAAGCTCCTCTGAAAATAAATGAGCTCCCTTTTGGACATTTCTAGCTAATAAAACTCTATAGCCATAACTTCCTCCACTTAATACAACAGCTCTGTGTGAAATATAACTCTGTAGGGTTCTTTCATAAAAGTATGATCCCGTCTAAAGAAGGGAAAAAGTGCACTGTACTGTAGCTTCACCTTTCTGGAACGAGGCACAGCGGCCAAACCTCAGCAGACTCCGTTTTCCTGTTCATCCGCTGTCTCCATAAGCCTTAGCTTTAAGATAAACAGTATATGCTTTCTTTTTTTCCCCAAAATCATAATTTTTGACACAGTGGAAAAAAAACTGTGGAAAATATTTTGTTTAAATAATTCTTGGGTAAACAAGGAAACTGCAACCTGCTTTCTGGCCAAAGCTTTGAGAGGCCCCTTCTGATTGGCTGAAAAAGGCATGCTGTATGATCTGGTGATCGGCGCTGCACGGGCATACCTCACGTGTCCCTCGTCGCCCTGGCAACAGGAAGCAGAATCGGGAGTGGGCGGGGTTAACCGGGGGAGCAGTGGAACAGGAAATCAAGGCTCGAGCCATTTACTCGATTTCCTGTAAATCCTAGAGGGAAAGGGAGGGGGGGAGTAGCGGACCGAGGGATGGAAAAGAAGGAGGGGAAAGTAAGAAAAGAGGGGAGGAATGAAAGAGAGAGAGAGAGAGAGGGACAGAGAGAGAGAGAAAATGTGAGAATTAGTAAGGGAAGGCTTCAATAGCTTTCCCACATGTGGAAAAGGTCCAGCGAGACCAGGGTTCTTACGGAATGATGTCATCATGTCAGTTCCTTTCCCCGTAACATGTGTCCCAGCAAACACCAGGCCAGCTCTGGAAGGAGTTAGGGGGTTGCTGTTTCTCCCTTTTTAAAACTAGCCCTAATGTTTTGAACTATGATAAACGGTTCTATCCTCCTAAGGCCCGGCAAATTAATTTTTGTCCTCTCCAGGGGGACATGAGTTTCTGGTCTTAATCTCAGGTCCATACGTCCATACTATGCCGAAACCTGCTCTGGAAAAAAAAAAGTAACATCCGCTGCAGATAAAATAAATATTTTCACAGCAACATTATGTTGCATTAGGTCAAAACATGGAAATACTTAAACCTTTTTTCTGCTGCTCTCTGGAGACTGTGGGATACATTCATCGTGCAGTCAGGCCTGTGCTGTATCTCATTGTCCTAAAGTTTCATGACTAAGTGAGTGTTCTGTGTATTATCCAAAAAGCCTGTCTATGTTTATTTATGTTTGTGCGTGCGTGGGGGTGAGTTGGGGTTGGAGGGGGGGGTGAAATCATTCTTGGCAGTCAGCGCCTCTTGTGTCCTGAGTTTTGGGCAAACAATGATTATTCAGAGTGCCGTGTGCAGAGGGCCGACAATAGCTGAGAGCTACAGCCTGGAGAGAGAGAGAGAGAGAGAGAGAGAGGGAGTGAGAGGAGGACAAAGAGAGAGTGAGAGAAAGAGGGAGAGCGAGGGGGACAAAGAGAGAGGGAGAGAGAAAGAGGGAAAGTGAGGGAGAGAAAGGGAGAGTGGCAAAGAGAGGGAGAGAGGTGGGGTGGAGAGTGGGAGAGAGGGGGTGGGAGTGTGAGGGGGGGGGTATATTCGGAGTTGTTGGCCCCAGCTGTGCAGGGGCAGCTGTGTGTCTTTATGTGCCAAACAGAGGGGTATGAGAAGCAGTTCAGCGCTGGGGAGGGACTGCAGGGTCACGCCTCTGCTGGCTCTCCCACACATGCTGCTGGTTAGAGCGAAGTGTGGTTTCATCTGCACAGAGACCCCCCCCCCCCCCATCCCACTCACTCACTGTGCCAATCCCACCCCCCCCCCCATACCCCCACCCCACCCTGTTCACTCCCTCCAACCCCCACCGCACCGCTCACTCACTGTGCCATCCCCAACCCCCCACCCCACTGTTTCCCTGCTCACTCCTGTCCGACCCCCCCGCGCCCCTGTCGCCTCCGACCCCCACCCTGCTCACCCCAACCGCACCCCCAACCCTGTTTGCTCACAACCCCAATCTCACCCCGTGGGCCAAACCCTGACTCATCCCTAATTAAACACCCGTGATTGTATTCTGAATGGAATCTGTCGCTGGACGGTCGCCCCCTCTGCTCCACCGCACAGTTTTTCGCAGAAGGGCTCTTACGGTGGAGTGACACGGAGTTCACTGGGTTTAAGGTTGCCTAACACAACCGTCCTGGCAATCTCCCTGTAAGGCACGGCGCACCAGCGGCGGGGTGAGGTCACTGCTTTAGGATCTCGGTGACAGTTGCGTCTGTGCCACGGTCCTGTCTCCTCTTGTCCTCTTGTCGATACCATGGCGTCTGTCCTCGTAGGGTATTTTGGACTGGTGCTTGACACTATATGCGCTGATTTGAAAACAGTTTGCATGCGTAGCCGTCCAGGCGTTGGGCGCCGCTGTCCCTCAAACTCGTCATGCGTTGCCTCACTGCTACATTCGGAGAGAAAGCAGAGCACTCCATGCCTATCATGAAAATTCCATCCAAAAAAAACTCATGGCATCGTAGGTCACACCCCATGCGCCTGATTCCTCATACCTGAGAGCACTGAAATCGTACTTGGCTGATAGGACAAAACTTAATGAACAGAAAGAGGCGCTTGTCCATTATGAGTAGAATGGTGGTGATGGTGATGATGAGGATGGTGATGTTGTTGATAGAGATGACGATGATGATGATCATGGTGATGATGATGATGATAATGATGGTGATGACGATGGTGTTGTTGAGGATGACGATGATGATGATCACGGTGATGATGATGACGATGATGATGACGATGACGATGACGATGATGATGCTGATGTAGTCTTGTGACGGTATTTCTGCTCTTTTGCCCCCCTGTGTGCCCGCAGGCCGCTGAGTACAACGTGTTCGAGGGCATGGAGCTGCGTGGCGCCCCGCAGGTGGTGATCTGCCAGGGCAAGATCGTTCTGGAGGACGGGACCCTGCACGCCACCTCCGGGACCGGGCGCTTCATCCCCTGCACCCCCTTCCCCGACTTCACCTACAAGCGGGTCAAGGCCAGGAAACAGGTGGGGACCCCTCACGCAAGAGCGCCATTGGTCAGCTCTGCCACCTCATCCGTACTGCTTCTAATCCAGTGTCTCAGACAGCGATGAAGGGATTGGGGCAGCGGTGTAGTATAACGGGTGAGGAGATGGACTTGTCACGCGAAGGTCACGGGTTCAATGCCCGGGATGGACGCTGTCATTGTACCCTTGAGCAAGGTGCTCAACCTGCATTGCTGTAACAGGGAGCCAGCGCCCATTAGCGTTAGCCCCTGTCTGAGTGCCAGCGGGGAGGTCCTGCTCTCTGGCCCTGCCTCTTGGAAATATTGTGAGCGGTGGGGTGGGGTGGGGGGCGGGTCTTGTTGCCGCGGGTGACTTGACGCGAGGTGGTGCTGAAGCTGTGAACATCGAAGTCACAGTGTCCTAGGTGCTAGCTTTGCTCCCCCCCCCCCCCGCGCGTAGGGGATTTGGCTCGTCCGTCCCCCCCAACCGTGACTCATCCCGAAAGACGCCGCCCGGAAGCCTGGGGTGACTTATTCAGGACGCACGTCGCGCGGTGTTTTCGCCGCGGCTAACAGACAGCCCGGGCCTCACCATCCGGCAGAGATATACGGCGGTATATAGAGGCAGTAATCGAATCCGGCTCTCGCCGAGCGAGGCGGACGCTCAGTTCGAGAGCGGCTGTTTGTTTTCGCGGCGGGTTGCGAGCGCTGTGCACAATGGACGGCTGTCCTCTCTCGCAGTGCGCTGAGAGGGCGGTCGTAAAAGCAATGAGCTGTGGGATCGCTAGCGCGCCGCGGTCCGGACGCATAACAGTTCAGCTGTTTTCGGAGTTGGCTCACCTTAGATAAAAAATAGCAATACGAGTGTGTAATGCAAGCAAAAGCTGCCAAAAAGACACTGATATCTTACCTTGGGGGGGGGGGGGGGGTAAGGGGGGGGCTCCAAAGTGAGATTTTATGTTATAAATCTTCTGTCCATGGACTTGTAAAGGTTGCCTGGGCAACGAGGCCCACACCTGCCCTTGCTTGTCGCCGTGGTGATGTCTGATTGTTGCCTGCTGTTCTTTTAAACACTCAAGTCAAGGCCTGAAGAGGTGCACGGGGGGGGTTTATGATTTTAGTTTGGGGTGGGTGGATGGGTGGGGTGGGGGGGGGTCACTGAAGCTGCATTATCAGGCACATTTTGAACCAGAATTTTAGTGTTTGGCTAAGTTAGATTAAAGGTTAATTTTCCTGCTGCCAGGCTGTGTGATTTTCAGCGAGGAGTTTTGTGCTGGTTTCCTGTGCTCTGTAATGAAGGAGAGGTCCTCAGAGACGGAAGAACAGAGCCGAGTCTTGTGATGTTTCTTTGTGTTGGCCGCTCTTACGGAGTTTATTTTGGTCCAAGTTTTTGGTCATTCCAGCGATCCCACACGGATTATTAAGGATTCCTCTCCGATCACGTGACCAGGGACATGGACTCGCTGTCCAATCAGAAGTCGAGAACACGGCATCTTTTAAAAAACTGAACGTACACCATGTTCTTCCGCACCATCGAAAAAAAAAAAAACGCGGGGTGAAATGCACATTTTTATGTGAAGCGCAGTCCGTTGCGCAAACACCCGCACACAGCTCCAGTTACACGCGGATGCAGCAGCGTGTGTGTGTGTGTGTGTGTGTGTGTGTGTGCGTCGCGTGTGTGCGAGCGGTCTCAGACCTTTCTCTCCCAATCTCTCTCCCTCTCCACCAGCTGGCCGTTTTGAGGGCGGTTCCCAGGGGCATGTACGACGGGCCGGTGTCCGACTTCTCCCCCCTGTCCCGCGGTGGAACCCCCTCCGCCTCCACCCGCTCCTCCCCCACCAAACAGACCGCCCCTGTTAGGAACCTCCACCACTCTGGGTTCAGTCTAGCAGGTAACCCTGCACAACGCGGTGAGCTCAAATCTCTTTCTTAATTCATTCCCCCGCCTCGGGTGCTCTGAGAAGGTACGAGGCATTTTAATTAACCCGTTTGTAATTAACGCATCGATTTGGATCAAAGCTACACTCAAAACGATTTGCAAAAATACGATTGAGAAATTATTAATGGTTCTTTTCGGAACATTGGGTTTCTTTGTTTTTTTTCCAAGAATGCTTTGTGTAATGATGTGGATCCATTTGCCATGAAGTTGTCCTTAGTTCTGCAGTCCTGGTACTTTCTCTGAGTTGTGTGTTTGTTTTTTTTTTGTTGCATATGTTGGATTTGATACTGCATTCCTTTGTTGTCTGTGGTTCTCAAGCCTTCGTATATACTTCGCATTATGATATTAGTCTTAGATATGGAGGTTACCTAGGTTACTGCACTCCCTCTCCTTCTGTCTTGGTTGTTCATTCCCTCTGTCTCTGTCTCTCTCTCTCTCTATCTCTCTGTCCCTCCCTCTCTCTCGCTCTCTCTGTCCTTCCCTCTCTCTCTCTCCCTCTCTCTCTTGCTCTGTCTCTCTCCCTCTCTCACTTTCCCTCTCCCCCTCTCTCCCTCTCTCTCCCCCAGTTGTACTGTCTCTGCGTGTCTTTTTTTTTGGTGTGTTTCTAAGGTTTCATTGCAGGCCTGGTGCACATCAGGAGCATTAATGGGGGCCTGTTCTTTCCATATCACATTTTAATGCACTGTCTTTAAGAGTTGATTATATGAGGACAATTGTCTGCCAGGAATGCAAGTCTGTAAAAAAAAGCATACTGTCGATGATAAACTGTGTTTTTATCTGATACTTCTATTACTTCTATCAGGGAAGGCATCCGATCTTATCATGGCAAGACTCCAGCTAGCTGGGGCGATTAGCATAATACTGTGGTTGTATAGTAATTGACATCTTACATCACTGGGCTTCTCTGCAACTGTTTATGGCAGAACAGTGTAAACATTTTAAGGCCAGCGGTTTTGTGTATGATTCCTACTGGAAAGTATTAAGCCGGCCTGTCTGTCGAGGCCACTTGGAAGACAGAGCGTTTCTCTGTTTGTCTCTGTGAAGCTTCAGTCGACAGAGGCCATGTTTACTGCACTGTGTGTTACTCTGAGCTATTTTCCGGGCCTCACAAATAATCAGCCTGATCAGCCTGGGAACCTTCACATCCACATCGAAGGGGGAGAGGGGGGGGTCTGTGGATGGATTGGGGGCGGGGCCTCTAATCATCTGTCTCCTGTGTGTCCTGTCAGTCATGTGGCCTGTAGAGATAGCAACACTGTAACATAGTTTGTTCAGGAACTGGATTTGTAACCTCAAGGTTGTGGGTTCAATTCCCAAAAGGGACCCTGCCATTCTGACCTTGAGCATGCTACTTAACCTGAATTTCTTTAGTATATGTCCAGATGTTTAAATGGACACTGACTTCCACAAGTCACACTGGATGAGAGTGTCTGCTAAATGCCTGTAATAATGATGGCCTTCACAGTACATGTCTGATGTTTTAAGTCGTCTGATATTTGGGGACTAATACTGATTGACATGTGAGGTTTATGTAAGCGGACACTGCTGTCGCGGGGCATTGGTCTTCAGTAAGGAATGGACGCTGGCTGCTTTCCTGTCCGGAGACATCAGTCTCACCCTTATTGAATCTGCAAAGGTCATGATGTAAAGGTCACAGGGAGTCCAGCGCCCGAGATCGTCCAGTTGACTTGTCTTGCCGGCTTGCTTGAGAGTTTTAAGCAGACCTAAGAGATCTTGCATTTAATGTATCACTAAGCCTTTGTGTTTTCTACCTTACAGGTCCCCCCACCACAGAGGAAACTCCCATTCGGCCAGCTGGACGACGCATAGTAGTGCCCCCTGGTGGCCGCTCAAACATTACTTCTTTGAGCTAAATTTAGGAAAAAAGGAAAAAAAAAAAAAGAAAAACGACAACAAAAGCATACAAAAAAAATTGAAAAAATAAAAAGAAACACAGCCACTGGGAACAAAGATACGATTGGTTAATGTTTAAGTCAGACGAAACACTGAGTCCTCATGCCTTACCAATCACGACTGCTACCTGCTGCAGATTTAGGAGCTCAGTATTCCTTCTCCTCAGAAATCTAAGGTCAGGCAACTGACTAAAAACTTGTTTTTTTTGTTCTCTCTCAAATTATTCAGTGGATTTTTGTGGTCATTAACAATGTCAGTATCGTACTCATTAATGAATTAAGATAAATGTGTCCCCTGGAGAATGCACTGTGACCTTTTAAGTCATTTTATTACAGGGTAGGATATTCAAAAGTTCAGGTCTAATTAAATCAGTTTCCCTAAAGAAAGGCTCATATAATTGCATTCTGGTAAATTATTATTATGTTCATATTTCATAATTTCTCAGTGCGGTTTAATTTTTACCTACATTAAAAAATAATCACCAAGAGTTTGCTGTGCAAGAGACAGTAGAGATGAATGGTGACTCTTAGCTATTTTGTATTATTTAGATATTTTTTGATTGTAGGATTGTAAACATTTATTTCCCTGAATAAAACTCATTTTACTGATTCTCCAAACAAAAACTGTCATACATTTCTTACGACCTACAGTATAGTATGTTTAGTAAAAAGTCAGATTATTTTAGCACCTGTGCTTTCTAGGAAAAGGAATACTGTTTCAGAATGTTGCAGAATGTTTGATTTTGTTTTTATTATATGACGCTTTCGATGTCTTACTAGTTTGCAATAGTCCATCGCAATGTTAACATGCAATCCCATCAATCCTAGCTAGGTGGCAGTGTGGGTCTAGTAGATGTAATGTAGCTTTGTGAATGATGTTAGTGCCGTTTCCTTGGGTTGTGGAACCAGGAATATTTGATAGCATAATAATTTAAAACGAGATAAAGCGCGTCTGGTGTACAGGTCCTGTGCACGTACAAGAACACGCTGATAGAAGAGTTTTCCATGTTTTTAAACGCGCTCTGTGCTGGCTGCATCGTGGGTGATTGTTCTTTGCATTTGCTTATTAACCTCAATCTTAATGCCTGTTCTAATCTTACATTTAGCAAACAATTTGGGAAAAGGAAATTCAGCCTTCATAAAAAAAATAAAAGCAAAAATCGAACAAGAAATAAAAATATTACTTCTTGTATGTTTTAACTTTGGCGATGCAATTGATATTAGGAACTTATTATGGATAAATTGATAAAAATGGAAAACCTGCTTTGAAATAACAGTATTTGGACTTTTTAATTTCCTTGTAACAATAATAAGTGCTGTCCTTTTGTTTATGCAATCAAACGCTGATAATTACATCCTGCCTCGCCACTATTCCAGGATGAGCGCGATGAGAGAACGAGGGTCTGAAATGGTCAGGTAGCTCCATTTCACACGCTGCATGTATCGCCGGAGCTCAAACCGAGCTCGGCTCCATCTCCTGACAGACTTGCTGGAAGCTGACATGTTTAACATTACGTCACGCGGGGGAGGGGGCGGGGCCGGGGGAGGGGACGTTTATGCTATGCTGCCGCCTTCGTCCAATATATCTCAACAGTTCTGATTCTAAACTCCAACCGCTAAAGTCCGTCACTGTTCGGCACCTAACAAAAAATCGGCTTAGTTGCGCGACAAAGACTTGCTGATTCACCGTCAGAAAACGTCTGAAAGTCTCTTGTCCTTTATTACAGTGTATAAAAGGGGTATTTTGTATGTTTTCAGTGCTCAGTGAAGAGACAGAAGTAGGCTATGGCCTTGCTTGCTGGGTGCTGGTTTTTTTCTTTTCCCCCAATCCCGATCGACTGGCGGAGGAACATGAGGTCACGTTTAAAAAATAAAAATACACAATACAGTGCTGTGTGTGCAAACCGTTGAAATGGTCGTTATATTTATGTTAGTTTTTATTATTGTTTTTATGTTCTTCCTTTTTTACTGTTGTATCAAGAACCCAGAAAATGGCAGGTCAAAAACCAATGAAGTGTTGAGTGGTTGTATGATTTTTCCTGAATAAATAAAAGTTGCAATCTGTGGGGTCATTGTATTTTGTAATGAATATGCAGTTAAGCAGACATAGTTTAGCTGGCTAGACGGAGTGAGAATATAGACATCTGCTTCAGTTTTGTGAATTTACATCATTGAATGCTGCCATTCTCATTCAGCAGTGTAGTCAGTGACAAACCATCTACAAAGTAAACTAAGTAGACCTACATTTTTTGTTGTGTAGTATTAAGCTATCCAAAAGAAGCTCCTTTCTTTCCTTGTAGTTGAGTTGTTGTTAATTGTAGGCTGAGGTGGAAAGTCCAGGGGTCAGAAAGCAAAAGTCCTGCCGTGTGTTTCTTCCACCCACGAACGCAGCCAGCTGATTTCACTGATTTGATCTACATCCTGTGTGCTAATTAGCAAATACAGGTGATTGTGCTAATTAGCAAATCCAGGTGATTTCCAGTGACCCCTGTGGCTCAAATCAAGGTCCTGGAGGGCCAAGAACTGCTCATTTTCCACCCTCCCTTTACCTGGGAGTCAGGTGTGAAGACAGTCTGACCAATCAGCAGCACTAACAGTTCAGTTAATTACCTGGGAGAACAGGAAGCCAGGGTCAGATTGGGATTCGACGGCCAGATTTGAGTATCCATGCTGTAAACCAGAGGTCCTCAATCTTATCCAGAAAGGGCCGGTGTGGGTGCAGGCTTTTGTTCCAGCCAAGCAGTTACACACCTGATTCTACTAATCAGGGTCCTTAGCAAAGACTCTAGTGGTTGATTAGTAGAATCAGGTGTGTAACTGCCCAGTTGGAACAAAAGCCTGCACCCACACCGGCCCTTTCTGGATATGATTGAGGACCCCTGCTGTAAACCATGGAGGAAATTTTGAATGTTAAACTTTATCCAAAGCACGAGCGTTAACGAGGAGGAGAAAGGGCTCTGTCTACTAACGACTGGACTGAGCATCACCACCTCTCTGGCACAGAAATGCCTGTTTTATTTCCCATGAAAATGGGGCTCATCATCATCAAGACTTGCCATCTGCTTGGCCCAGAGCTCACTCAGCCCCCTACCAAGATGAAGCACTTCTTCCGGGCGGTTGTTTCTACAGGGATGAGGAAGACGGCGAGCACGCAAAAATGCTCCAATCTCTGAGAAGGAATCTCGCTACAATGACAGGTATTTGTAAGGTGATGACAGGCTCCTACAATAGTACTACCAGGCCTACACTGCCCTGTGTACGATCCGATATGATACAATATACTTTATTGTCCCCTTAGGAAAATGTTCCCTAAGGGGACAATAAAGTATATCGTGTCGTATCGTACACAGGGCTGTAACTACCAGTGAGGACACCAAGGTCATGTCCTCAGTATGTTCAAAGCCATGGAATATGGACATTTAATTCTTTTAGATGTCTATTTGGATTTCCTTTTGGGATAATTTTATCAGTGTAACTATATGCATCGCATCTAATCTAGCAGTACTCGCTTTTGTTACAATACAGAATGTTGGGTCGTTAGATTAAATTGACTATCAAATGATGATCATTGATTTTAAGATGGCCTTCTTTGTGAAATCTCACTCTTGTGTTCCTGAGAGTTACTCTGATGTTCTCCACCTCTGTAAGCCAACTTGGAAAAGAGCAACTACTAAATGCAGTATAATGCAGCATAATGTGCGTAGTGAAGTACTTTGATTTGTTTAGACAGAGCTGTGAACTAATTAGTCTTTAAGATGCCATTATTTTGGCATGATTCACTGCGCTCTTAACACAGGTCTCGCTAAGCTGTGAAACTTTACACGAGGTTACCTTTGTTTGGCAGACGCTTTTATCCAAACGCGTCTGCCAAATTAAGGTTTTAGGTGAAGCGTTGTAAATTGTCTGTGAATAAAAGTGAACATCGCGGTTCGTTTCACGCTTGAGTTCACTGGCGTGGATACGGTTAGAAACGGCTGACCTCGACTCACTCCATGACCTCATGTGTTCTTGCGGTTAAGCAATCAAAACACAAGGAGCCAAATCTAGGAGTTTATGTACCAGCCCCTTTTTTAAAGCTAGACAAACAATCCATTTCTAAGCCTGCTTCCTGCTTCCGAAAAGGCCAGTCCGCAATTGATTGCTTGGGTAGCGGGAGATCGCTATATTTAGGCTATTTATTTTTTTGTGACATTACCCTGGGGGATTGTTTTCGTTGAGATCCCACCCAGCTACCACCCTCGCATTTACATGTTATTTTTAAGTTGCTTTCCTCTTTGGTCATTTTTTTTACCATAGACTCAGAGTCCCTTAAAGGCATATAGTGAGATCACACGGTCCATATTTCCACTTCAGACAGCGATTTTGTGAATCACAAATGTTCCATTTGCATTCCATTGTATTGTTTTTGACAAACAAAAACCCTTAAGGCCATTTTTGTGGGTTTCACACTAGATATATTCTACACAGGTGACAAGAGAAAAAGCTGCATTTCTGAAATTAAGGTCCTTTTTTTAAACACATGCTCTTTCCATCTACTGAAGACAATCCACACACAATCAGCAGTGCTTAATGTTGCCTAAATGGAACAGGACAGGGACAGTTGGAAGCGACACTTTTATGAGGGACACTGTGCACTTGGAAGTCCGCATCTATTGATTCTGACACTCTCGTCTCTCATTAGTGTCCAGTGAAGGTTCCCAGCCACAATTCATGCTAAAGTGTGTTCCCATTTGGCCATGAAAGTCTTTATTTGTTATTCTAAATTCCTTTTACTGAGAGATGAATCCTTGTTTTTTTGTTGAATGTATGGTTCTACCTGCTCCCAATTTGTCTGATTAAATTTGACTTATAGCCATCACACGAGTCACTGGTGCCCATGGTGAAATTCTGCTCTTGGCTGTATTTAATGAGAAAATAATAATCACAGAATTTATAATAATAAGTATTGATTAACTTATCGCTATAAAAAAAAGATTCTTGAAAAAAAAATCTTATAATAATCATATCTTTTTCTGTGGCTGTAAATGTGAGCACCATTAAACCCCACCTCTATAGTTGTCTGGTAAAAGATTTGTGATTGATTGCCTGTGGACCTAGGGAAGTCTCCACTGACTTCACTAAACTTTGAGTAGAAACAATACCTTGAAAATACACCAGAGGGCGCTTTAGTTTCACTTTCTAAAGCAAATTTTAAAAAATACATTTAAAAAATAAAAAAAACTAGCCTACTGAATTTAAATTTATTTATTTATTAGGAAACGAACACATCGCCTGCTTTTTGTTCCATACCAGTGCAATAGTGAACATTATTTTGTTTACATAGTTAGTAGTGTTTTTTTTTTTTCACTTGGTACAAAGTTCACGCTTAGTACAAAGTATTTACACTGCCCCTCTTTGCCATTTTCAGAATTATGTTCCTAGTCACTAGCAATGAAAAATCCCTTTCTCTAAATGGTGCTGCATATTTCTAAATACTATCTACTGCAAGAATTAATGTTCATCTCCTCCTACCTCCTTCACCAATTCATTATTATTTCTTCGACTGATGAATTACGGCACTAGCAGTTAATGTCATCTTTCCCTATTATTCTCTCACAGGGAAAACTTTCCCTCAAAGCACAGCTTTCAAAATTACACAAACGGATTTGTTACCATCTGCTAGAAGGTAACGGTGCACTAGCAAAACGAAGCATTGCTCACTGTGAAACTTAAGGCTTCTCTTAAGGAAATGGGAAACGAGATGCCCTTCTTTTATAAATAAGCCTCCTTCTACGGACAGTGTGAACACAAAGAGACAGGTTACGAAACAGTTCTGAGGAACCGACTTTCAAAAGAGACACTGAAAGGAGGTTTATGATATTACAGCGCACAGCCACGGGAAGTAGAGCAGCAATACTCAAATCTGGCCCTCGAGGCCAGGTGCACTGCTGGTTTTCTTTTCTACCTGATAATTAATTGATTGATTGATTATTGCCGCTGATTGGCCAGAGATTTAACTCACCTGGTGTCCCAGGTGTAAATCAGTCCTGCATCGAGGGTAAGAATGAAAAGCACTACTGGTCATAAGGGTCAGATTTGGGTATCCTTTAAGGAGAGTATTCCCCCCCTCCACCACCACCACTACCCCCCCCCCCCCCCACCCCTAAAAAAACAGCAGGGGTGTCCGAATTATCTGCAAAGTGCTGGTGGGGGTGCCAGTTTTTGTTTTAGCCCAGCAACTACAACACCTGATTTACCTAATTACCTAATAATGGTCTCCAATCAAGAGCTTGATAAGTAGACGTAAGTATACCGCTGGGCTATAACCAAAACCTGCATCCACACCGGCCCTTTTCGGGCTAGATTGGACAACCCTGCTCTAAATAGCACTAAGCAGTTGATTGCACAGTGAGGCATTTACAAAGCACGGTCTGAAGTCAGAACCCAATTACATTCCTGAGCGCGGTTTCTCTAATGCCAAGGCAGAGGGTTTTGGCGGTAGACTCAATCGGGTCGGACGCCTCAAAGGTTCTGTGATCTGAGCGGGTCACATTCCTCCCCCTTCCTGGGTCCGGGAGTCCAGGACCTGATCCACCAGTAGGGGGCAGCACTGGTCGTTTTAAGATCTGTAGCCAGGCAACACAGACTCCATTAACACAGGTTGCTATCCCGATACGTAGGCCGCAGGGTCTATGTTATTGTTCTGTCCATCTTCGATGATGTCATATTTTTCTTTTGCGCTGATGTCGTTGCCCTCTTCGTCCTCCTTGGCTCTCCTTAATCTGCGAAGGGGGAGGGGCATCATTAATTCCCACAATCCTCAGCCACCTCACACGCGAATGCATCAACAGGCTGTATGCACGAGGCGAATCTATTAATCTTTTACGTTACGCAGCACCGATTTGTCAGCAGCCATCGTTCCTTGCCGTAATGCTGTCAAGACTGGAGACTGCGATCGCCATTCCGGCTCAAATTCAACCAGTTGCATTAAAACAAAGGAGGTGGAGTTGCAATGCGAGACCCGTGAGGATCAAAGAAAACAAATACATTGAGCTATATGAGAAACTGCCAATGCTGAGGATTAGCCTTGCTCAGCTGAACTGTCAGCTCAATCAATTAACGCCGCCAACAGACAGCGAGGATTGTGGGTAACGGCAAAGAACCCCAAGGATGGAAGGCCACTGGAAATAAAACTCTTACATGCATAAAACGGTTTAATTGCAATCAAGTCTGTATTGCGATGTTTGTTATTAGATGACATAATTCACTTGTATGAATGTGCTGTCTATTGGTGCTAGCAGGAGAGGCTGATGTGAGTTGAGTTGGTAGCGGGAGGATGAGCCACACCTCTCTCTGTTGAAGACGATGAAGTCTCTCTGGATGTTCTCCAGGCGCTGCTGCAGTTTGTCCGTCTGCAGGATTGAAAGACACAGAAGCGCACGCAGAGCAGTTAGCGCTTCCACCGCGTTAAATGCTCCCCGGATAAGATGCTGCTGAACGCTGGATGTGTACAGGGACCTGAGGAATAAGAGGCAGGCCAGCTCTAACAGAACAACACGTTTCCCTGAGTCACGCCACGGAAGTCAGAAAGCAAAAATAAGGCCCGTTGCTAACGAGAGACGGACGGCTGCGCAGTTCAGGAATATCGATAGCGTCACGCTACGCGGCTTTAGGGATGAGGGGTCATGCTGCACTTCACGTTGCCTAGCGCAGTGTGAGTTCTATCAGGGGCAAAGGGGGGGGGGGGGGGGATGGGGCAAACAACTCCACTGACTTGCTGGCTCTGTTCCAGGCCACAGTGAGACGCACTGAGGCGTGAACACAACACAGGACGACAGCCAGAAAAACGGCCTCCGGTCTCATCTGTACGTGGGACGGAGGAAGAAGTGGAAGACCAGTGCGTGTACGTGTGTGTGTCCTGACACAAAAAAAAAAAACAGCCTGAGCTGATATAAAGTGCCCTGGTCTCTCTCGCCTCCTTATCCCCTTCAAAGGTGTAAGATCACAAGCGTGTGATTAGAATGTTCTTAACTGAACATTCTAATGCTGATGTCACAATCACTGCTGGTGACTGAAAGCAACGGAGTTCTAGAACACTGACTTTTGAATTTTGAAGAAAAACGTTGCAAAAAAAAAGAAAAAGCTGCTCTCTTCAAAGGGATCAGGGCAAAGAGGTCATTCAGACATCTGAAGGGACAGCTGTGAGTGTCGACAGTAATTTAAAACTCTGCCCAATCACGGAGGGACGCCAGCAGTCCTGGCAAACAGCAGACAGTCCTGCCCTCCGGTGAATCAGTGGGACCTCACTGCTCACTGTCAATTAGAGCAGGAAAGCTGTGAGAGGTACAAAATGGCCTTTAATGGGTCCTGAATCCAGGCCAGTCACAGAAATGGTTTCTGGGAAGGGACAGCCAAAAGTGTGTTTTTCTGCCCTCATCCAGATCCCCACCTCTGCTTGAGTTCATTAGTCTCAGCACCCCCTCCACTGACTTAATTGATTTAACGGCGCTAGCCTTTAGGGGTTTTCAAAATTCGGCGAAACTCGGCACAAAGCCCCACGCGGTGCCCCGCCCCCCGGAGAGAGAACGCCGCGGGCAGCCCGACACTGAGGCAGCGCCGGGCTCATGCAATATTGATCACGCCGCTTCAGAGTTAGCGCACGTACAGTAACTACACACACACACACACACACAGACACACACACTCTCACACACACACACACACGCACACACGCACACACACACTCACACACACACACACCACGCACTGCACGCACACCACATCACCTCACACTCTCACACACATCACCTCACCACGCCCGCCACCACACCACACGACCGCGCCCCCACGCACACGCACACACACCACACACACAGCTGCCTGCTCGGGTTTCCTCAGACTCCGCTCCACTCAGGTGCCTCTCTCCGCCGCGTTCCGTCAACTCGGCTTTCTCTATTGGTCACGCCGCGCGAAATCCCGGCCAATCAGCTTCACTGGGGCGTCGCCGAGCTCACGCACACGGATGACGAGGCGTTTTCCTCCAAGGCAACTCGGTGTCAGCACATTCCTTTTTCATTTATACTTTTCTTATCTTAGTATATATTTATACTAATCATATTTGTACACTATATGATTTTGGAGGGTAGTTCTTTTCCCACTTTGTGGGCGTAGAGATGCACTCCCCTCCTACAGTTCAACGCCACATCTCCCGAACACAAAGCTAACTAGCGCACAAAGCCCTCCCAGAAGTCGTATCTCACTCTAACAGAAAGCATAGCAGGTAGGCACTGAGAAACACACACACACACACACACACACACACACACGGTTCATCTTTCTCCCTCATGGGCACTCATAAGTACACACACACAAAAAAAGAGAAAAGATTTCAAATTCCACCTTGAAACAAGGTCTGGGATTTAAAAAAAATGTGTTTGCATTTCAGTCACATCTTCTCACAGCAGGGGACAAAGAATTTCAGGGAGCACGTCATCGCTATGACGACAGGTTCCTCTTCTCCACCCAGAGCAGGTCTAAAACAGCACATTTACACCCACAGTGAGCTCAGATAAAATGAGAGAGCTGTGCAGTAGTCCTGTACGGCAGCGCAAGACCGCATTTTTACTCAGCTAAAACAGCGGAGCTTCGAGCAGGACGCGTGAATCCTCTTTTACTGTTTGCAACGGAGCAAAAAGAAAAGGAAAGACGTCCATTAATTCAGCCTCTTTGCATTGATTTCACTGAGAAGGTATGAGCACAACCAGCCAAGTTCCACTATCTATCCGTCCAACCGTACATCCGTCAATCCATCCATTATCTAACCTGCTGGCACCTATCCCAGCATGCACTACATCTTGGACAAGCAGCCAATCAAGTTCCACTACAAATCTCATCAAAAAAAAAAGAGCAAACATTGCAGCTACCTTGCATTTCAATTTGTGAATTTGCTCAATTGAATCTCAGCCATTCATTTTCATTGAATGAAGTTCACCTGTAGTTCATGAAGCACATTAGCAGTAGCCACTTGCTATGAATGTCTGCAGCAGGAATCTAAATGCAGCACAGCAGCAATGGAATCTGAAGCTGTCAGAAAGGTTTGTGATGTAGGGCTACTGTAGCCCGGCTACTGCAGTAGCCTTCGCTCAACAGTGACAAGACTGATATAAATGCAGAAAGAGTACATCCCCATTAACAAAATATTGGCTTAATGACACACCATAATACAAATTTAATTTAGATAATTAAAACATATATGTGAGCAATGTTGTGGTTTATTCCACATTATGCACGATGGTTGTACAGCACTGCAATGTAAAGACTGAACCACAAGGGGGAGGTATTTGATATTAAAATAGCAAATCTACTGACAGCTAAGTATACATTGTAGTCGCTGAGGATTTATTTCCACAACTTCCACAAATGCATCCGCCTTCATGTGCACAATAGCGTGATAAATGTCTTTTATGATAACAGATAAATGAACCGATATCACATTAATATACTTTTAAAACCCACACGACACAAGCCGGACAGCAAAATACTGCCGCCTGTGTTTCGACTGGGCTGAATCATAAAAAAAAAACGTAATTCGGAAGATTTGTGCGGTCTGCAAGTTAATGCCGTAAAGCCTTCAGAAAAGAACATAAAGCCTCTAATGTATCTGAGCTCATCTGGACCGGCCCCAAAAAAAGAAATGGATTCATTAATTTCGGCACTACTGCCGGCCGCACTGACGTTCGACACGCAGCACATTTTGTGAATAAAATTCCACCGCTGATGGCTCCTCATTAGCCAATCAAATCCCTCGTCACGCAAAGTCCCGGTGGGGGCATCTTGAGCAAACACGGTTTGGATACCGCTGAAG
The DNA here is from genome assembly GCF_018555375.3 of Anguilla rostrata. NCBI lineage: Eukaryota > Metazoa > Chordata > Actinopteri > Anguilliformes > Anguillidae > Anguilla > Anguilla rostrata. The sequence continues at coordinate 3,446,018 of NC_057941.1, forward strand.
GCGGCCACATTTTTGGCGGTAATCCCAGGTGTGTAGAGAGGTAGAGTGGGTCACCTGGGCATTGAGTTGCCACTCGGGGGAACAAGAGACAGGGCCTAGGGGATAGGGTACAGAGGCTAGGGGATAGGGGACATGGGCTAAGGGACAGGGGATAGGGGATAGGGGACAGGAGCTAGGAGACTGGAGCTAGGGTTCAGGGGACAGGGGACAGGGGGACAGAGGCTAGTGGACAGAAACTAGGGGACAGGGGATAGGGGACAGAGGCTAGTGGACAGAAGCTAGGGGACAGGGGATAGGGGATGGGGGACAGGGGACAGGGCCTAAGAGACAGGGGATAGGGGACAGAAGCTAGGGGACAGGGGATAGGGAACAGGGTGTGCTGGGAGACTGTGGAACTGATTTTGGTTTCATCTTGGGGAGTAACACTTGCCTGTCCGCAACAGTCTATGCGTAACTAAAGAGACGTCTGACAGCCACAGCTATTCCTTTATTAAATTCGCCATTCTGTGCCCTTAATTAGTAAGAGCTGAACCGTCAGACACCCCCCGCTACACCTATCAGACGTTTTTTTTCTTGGGGTGATATCATTAACCTTTTGGGTTTTTTTCCTCTCTGGGTCCATAAGCATCCATAAGAGGTTGCAGATCTATCATTCGCAGCCATGGAGAAATGGAGCAGAATGATTTCAGCTTTTTTGCCCCCATGCCCGAAAAACTACGCTCCAATAATTCATCCCGAACGATGCCCAGGCCTAAAACGTTCAAAGAATGCGCTCTCTCCATCCATTACGCCTGTCAACCCTTTGAAGAGCAGGTGTTATGGAATATTTTCTTTCTTCAGAATTCTAAGTCAGCGTTCTTCATTACTTTCAGCGGCGATTGTGACATCAGCATTGGAATGTTCCGTTAAGAACATTCCAATGACATATTTGTGACCTCACACCTTAAAATCTTTTTTTTCCAGGGAGAGATAAACTTTGGCTATTTGTCCCCTGGTAGCGAAAGGGGGGCAGAACAGGCGTGTCGGGTCGGAATGAAAGTTGGGATGGGCGTGTGGCGGGACGGCGGCGGCGTTGGCGACGCGGATAAGCCTGACCTGGGGCGAGCTGTTGGAGCCCTGCTCCTTCGTCTTCCTCGCCAGGCGCTTCTTCTTCTTATGGAGCGGTTTGGACTCCAGGATCATCTCCTCCAGCTCGAAGGTGGGGTCACAGTTCAGCCGGCGCTTCTGCAGGAGGGGCATAAATAACGAAATAAGGATCTACTGTGCCGCCAGAGACTATGGGAATAAATTCAGCACTCATCTCTATACCCCAGTGTTAGTACCAGGGGAAATCTATGGACTGCTGCTACGCTGAACTCTGAAAAGCAAGGTTTATACCGCCCAAATGGACAAGAATAACCATTTTTATTTAAGAAGTAAATGCTTGGACTTACATCTCATTCAAAGTTTTATGCATTCATAAACACAAATGTTAGCTAGTGGTCTTCTGGGCTAAGCAACCCATTTCTTTTAGACATTTCTGTGGTAATCATTTGGTGTTTTTTGCACCCATTTTTGCATAGGCTACATGTAGCATATTTGCACTACTTTTGACTAAACAGTCCCTCCAGTTTACCATTAGCACATCGACCATCAGCAAACATTAGCTAATTCTGTCAACCTACAGCAATCAAATAAAACTAATGTTTACCAATGTCAGTACAGCCTTCAGTATTAAAGATGCCACAGAGCCATTAGTGAAATCTTAAGCTTCTTTCTCCTTTTAACCCTTTAAGGCGTGAGATCACGAACATGTTGTTATAAAGTTCTTAACTGAACATTCTAATGCTGATACAACAATCACTAGCAGGGGAGTTCTAGAACACTGACTTAGAACTTTGAACAAAAAACAAAAACACATTCCAAAGAACCTGCTCTTCAAAGGGGCTAATCAGCCAGTACTTCCCTAGCTCCTGCACGCTATTGATTCGGACTGTTCTGGCTGGGGTGGCGCTGCAGTTTTATGAATGGCTCTGTGTAACGAACGGGCAGGACAGCCCGCTTCCCCGCGGTCGGCTCTCCGCGTTCCTCCTCAATTTAGGCCCTACTCCATCACTCTCAGCGAGCCGTCGGCCGAGCCCAGTTTACCTGAGGAGAAGGTGCCGGGAGAGAGAGAGCTGCTCGGCAACCACACTGAACGGGCGGAGAGGCTCAGTGCTAACGGGGTACGGCAGAGATAGGACCGCGTGCGGCAGGGGGGTGGCAGAGCAGAATAATGGGCAGGGAACTGGGCTTAGTTGGAACCTGAAGGTTGAAGGTTCGAGTCCCAGGCAGGAGACTGCTGCTGCACCCGTGAGCGAGGTGCTTAACCTGAACTCCTTAAAATAATAAATATCGCACCAGCTGTATAAATGGATATTATGTAAAAATGCAAAAGTTGTGTATCTTGCTCTGGATAAGATAGTTTGCTAAATGGCGGTAATGTATGAATGCACAGGGAGGACAGCTGTCCACACACACACAGATACAGACACACACACACACACACACACACACACACACAGACACACAGACACACACACACAGACACACACACACACACACACACCTCGGTCTGCAAAATGGGTGTGTGTCCCTTGAGGAGGACCTCAGAGACCACAAAGCGGTTCATCCACAGACAGACGGAGGAGGAGGAGGAGGAGGAGGAGGAGGGGAGCGCAGGACTTGCATTGGGAATGAATCCCGGCGGGACCTGCTTGGCCAGGACGGCGTCCCAGTTCACATCGGACAGGTACTCCAAATCCTGCAGCTCGGACAGGCTGGAGAGGCGCTTCTCCGCGTTCACCTGCAGCAGCTGAGCGGGACAGGAGGGCGGCAGTGTAGAGTAAGGACCATTGTAACCGTTACATTACACTACATTACACATTACATTGCATTGCATTACAGGCATTTAGCAGACGCTCTTGTCCAGAGCGACTTACACAACTTTTCAAATAGCATTTACATTGCATCCGTTTATACAACTGGATATATACTGAAGCAATGCAGGTTAAGCACCTTGCTCAAGGGTACAACAGGTTTGATTCCCCAGTAGGACACTGCCGCTGTATGTATATATATATATCCAGATGTATAATTGGATGCAGTGTAAATGTAAAAAGCTGTGTAAGTTGCCCTGGATAAGAGCGTCTGCTAAATGCCTGCAATGTGAAGGAGAGGCACCACCTTTTATCGCCACCGGGAACCCCTCAGAGGTTTTGGGGAAGGCGCTGTAATGCGACCGTTCAGCTGCAGGTTTCGCATTCAAATTACAGAGAGGAGGAGATTCCCCGAAGGCGCAGTCAGAGAAAGTTTCAGTGGAAAGGCGAAAAACTAACAAGGGCAAGGAAATAAGGCAATGTTTTAAGCCAAGAACATTTCAGCCATCACAGTGACCCTCTTCAAGCATCAGACAACCCACAGCTAAAACAGCCACCAAGGGAGAACACTTATATAGCACAGCACCAAGATATCCATCATGGTGTCACGTTAGCTGGCTATTTATAATCCTTTATAAACCCTTTATAGTCCAGGGATTCCAGGTAGAACATAGCTAATTTGGTTGATTTGGTAGTACGGTATTTGTATTTTTATCTAATTGTGCCATCTTAGTGATACAGCACTTTTTTACTGGGAGTACACTGATATGGTGGTCTGGATTAGAATGTCTGCTAAGTGACTGCAATGTAAATGTAAATGTATAACACACTAATATGATGCACTGGTATTTTAACACCCACTGTGGTATTGGGAATGCAATGAGGATCTAAAAAATCAGAAGCAGATCTGCATAGTGACAGGTAATAAGGTAATTAACTGGACTGTGTCAGATGGGCATTGGTGTAGTTGTCCTGGACTGGACTATGTGAGATGGGCATTGGTGTAGTTTATACTGGACTGGACTATGCAAGATGGGCATTGGTGTAGTTTATACTGGACTGGACTATGTGAGATGGGCAATGGTGTAGTTGTCCTGAACTGGACTATGTGAGATGGGCATTGGTGTAGTTGTCCTGGACTGGACTACGTGAGATGGGCATTGGTGTAGTTGTCCCGGACTGGTCTATGTGAGATGGGCATTGGTGTAGTTGTCCTGGGCTGGACTGTGTGAGATGGGCATTGGTGTAGTTGTCCTGTGCTGGACTGTGTGAGATGGGCATTGGTGTAGTTGTCCCAGACTGGTCTATGTGAGATGGGCATTGGTGTAGTTTATACTGGACTGGACTATGCGAGATGGGCATTGGTGTAGTTTATACTGGACTGACTATGTGAGATGGGAATTGGTGTAGTTGTCCCAGACTGGACTATGTGAAATGGGCATTGGTGTAGTTGTCCTGGACTGGACTATGTGAGATGGGCATTGGTGTAGTTTATGCTGGACTGGACTATGCAAGATGGGCATTGGTGTAGTTTATACTGGACTGGACTATGTGAGATGGGAATTGGTGCAGTTGCCCTGGGCTGGACTATGTGAGATGGGCATTGGTGTAGTTGTCCTGGACTGGACTATGTGAGATGGGCTTTGGTGTAGTTGTCCCGGACTGTGTCAGATGGGCATTGGTGTAGTTGTCCTGGACTGGACTATGTGAGATGAGCATTGGTGTAGTTGTCCTGGACTGGACTATGTGAGATGGGAATTGGTGTAGTTGTCCTGGACTGGACTACGTGAGATGGGCATTGGTGTAGTTGTCCCGGACTGGTCTATGTGAGATGGGCATTGGTGTAGTTGTCCTGGGCTGGACTGTGTGAGATGGGCATTGGTGTAGTTGTCCTGTGCTGGACTGTGTGAGATGGGCATTGGTGTAGTTGTCCCAGACTGGTCTATGTGAGATGGGCATTGGTGTAGTTGTCCTGGGCTGGACTGTGTGAGATGGGCATTGGTGTAGTTGTCCCGGACTGGTCTATGTGAGATGGGCTTTGGTGTAGTTGTCCTAGACTAGACTGTGTCAAATGGGCATTGGTGTAGTTGTCCCGGACAGTATGATGGAAGCTTGCAGACGGTACCTTTCCCAGTAAGAACTTGATCTCTGTGGACCAGGCGGCTGGGTAGCTGACGTGGACGTTGTGGAAGGTCTGCAAGATCTCATTGGCCGGAGTGCTGGACCGCATGACGTAGGGCCTCTGGAGGAGGGGAGGGGGGAGAGGTTTGGAAAAAGATGTAAGGTTATGTACCATACGCCTTTTGGGGAGCCCCCTCCCTCCCCAATCCCACCACAGATCCCTGGCTCGTCACGGTGGTGGCGAGGGGAGAGAGGGTCATGTGTTCTGCGGCCGTTGCTCTTAATCCTGTTAAGAGTCTTAGCAGTGTGTCCGTGCTCTACCTGTCCTCTCTTCTCAAACCATGGGAGAGTCATAAAAGAGTCATAAGACATGCTCTACCTGTCCTCTCTTCTCAAACCGTAGAAGAGTCATAAAAGAGTCATAAGACATGCTCTACCTGTCCTCTCTTGTCAAACCTTAGAAGAGTCTGAAGCCATAGACATGCCTACCTCCTCTCACTCAAACCTGGAAGTCATAAGGGCATAAGACATGCTCTACCTGGCCTCTTGTAACTAGAAGAGTCTGAAAGCATCATAAGAATGCTCTACCTGTCCTCTCTACTCAAACCATGGGAGAGTCATGGCGGTGTGTCAGTACTCTACCTGTCCTCTCTACTCAAACTGTAGAAGAGTCATAAAAGAGTCATAAGACATGCTCTACCTGTCCTCTCTACTCAAACCATGGGAGAGTCATGGCGGTGTGTCAGTACTCTACCTGTCCTCTCTACTCAAACTGTAGAAGAGTCATAAAAGAGTCATAAGACATGGTCTACCTGTCCTCGTAAGAGCTCGTAGGCTGTGATGCCCAGAGACCACCAGTCCACTGAAAAGGAATAGCCGGGATGGGTCCCCTCAAAGGGCTGGAACAGCTCGGGAGCTGGAACAACAGTACAGCACATCAAAGGTCAAGGGTCAGAGGTCACAGCACCTGGCTCTGAGGTCAAGCTTGAACTGGCCTGCTGCCAAAGGACCCAGCATTTGTAAGACTTCACTTTCGCCGACAAGAAACATAACAAACCACGGTGAAAATAAATTGGGGTAAATACAAAAAATGAATTTGAAGTTAGTGCTTACTCATCAAAAAAAAAGAGTCAAGCTATAATGATCAGTACTTTGCAAATTAAAATTGCCAATGCATTTTCATAGTTATTGGCCCCCAGTCCACACTGTTCTGAAAATGAAATTAAATATAATTAACGATCTGTGCTTTTTTTTGTACCACCTCTACGGCCCCTTCTAAAGCCTTCGGTTCGGTCGGCCGTCTGTAACTGAAGCCTCGCCTCCACCTGCCGTGCGCGATGTGAGCCGTTCCCTGCCAGCTCCACTAAAACACAGAATCAGTCACTTAACTCCGCCACGCTGGAGCAGACAGGCCGGCTCCCGGGGTCAACCCGCGCGCGGTTTAAATCCGCCACTAATTTAATTACAGGGTATCTGATGCTCCGGAGGACCCAGGAGCCACTGACCGACTGTTATTGGCCTAATTCGTCTTCTTTTTCCCCCGCTCACAGACCGAAGAGAAAAGGCATGCCAGAAATCCAGGACAATATTCACGGCAAGTCCGTTTTTTAAATTTTTAAATTTAAATTTTTTAGATTTTTATTGATTTCAATACTTTTGGCAATCTCACCCATGTATGGCTTCGTCCCGGCGATGGACGTGGCTCGCAAGTCGTCCTTTACCACGGCGGCGATGTTGAAGTCCGTCAGATGCGTGTGGCCTATGGGGTAAGCAGAAAAAAGCGGCTGACCAATGGGGGTGGAGTGTGGAGCTCACCAGTATCACTGCTGCTGGGTAGATATCATTACATTACATTACATTACAGGCATTTAGCAGACGCTCTTATCCAGAGCGACGTACAACAAGTGCATTGGTTCACGATGTAGAGGTGCAAAAGAAACACTAGAGTGAAGTAAGGATCGTAGTGCCAGAAGTGACCACATCGATCAGGACTCCAACCCTGTAGAGTAACCTGTTCAGCAGACAAGAATCCTACCAAGTACAAACTAGCACTGGAATCACATTTGCCTAATCAGACAAAAACAACAATATCAAGTCCCCAAGCAGCACAGTCCCTTAAAATTCAGTCCAGAGATATATTTATATTTATCATCTGAAATGCTGCCACAGTTCAAAACCTTGATTTTATTTATCGAATGCTGTTATGTATTTGTTGTAAATGACAGTTGTAAATAAGACATTTGTAACCCTCATAGAGGGGGATACACTGCACGCCATGGAAAAAAAGTGCAGCCCCCGTCCACATCCGCAGCGCGAACTTTTCTGAAGCTCAATGTCCAGTGTTAGTTCAACTCTTAACAGAAACACGAGTCGAATGTGAAAGAGTTGACTTCACACTGAACATTTTACTGCCTGAGCTGTTCTGATGAAGACGTCCAGGTGGAAACATTACCTATCACAAGGTTAAATGACATATCGCCTTTCGTTTCATACAAAAAGTAAGTGTCCTGATTTAATAACTGGACTTCTCTAATGTGACATTTTAACTGCAGCTCACCGACGCCAAGAACCTCCTGCCAGAGCGAGCGCTGCCCTCTGAGGAAGGGGACGGAATGACCCGGTAAAGCGAGGTCCGGCGGCGAACCCGCGCACGATCAGCGGGGCCAAGCGGCCGCGGTACCTGCCAAAGTCACCGCCTCCCCCCGCTGCGCGGGCGGCAGCACTCCTGCCACCCCCCCCCCCTCCCCCCGCTGTGCAGGCGGCAGCACTCCTGCCAACCCCCCCCCCCCCCCCCCCACGCCAGCCCCCCTCCCCCCGCTGCGCAGGCAGCAGCCCCCCCCACACCACCCCTCCTTTCCCCCGCGATCAGCGCGGAGGGCAGACCTAGTTTATTAGCTGCCGTTTCGCGGCCGAGAGCTTGCCGCAGTGACAGAACTCAATGGAGAGGGCGTTTGGGTCCAAACCCCCCCCCCTCCCCCAACCTCCCACATGAGGAGCCTCGCGTTGGGAATGTAAAGCGAGCCGCACGGCCGCTCTTCCCCGATAAAAATAAATAAATAAAATAAATAATAACAGAGAGACGAGGTCCTGAGGGAGAAGCACGTCGCGGCCGAATCTCGCAGGGCACAGGGGAACGGTGCTGGCGCTTCTCGTCCGAGCGGCGTTGGATACGGGCCGAGGGCACTCCGCTGAACTCTGACTCCTCCTCCCACTCCTCCTCCTCCTACTCCTCCTCCTCCTCCTCTTCCTCCTGTGGCGGCGGCGCTCTCAGCACGCACTCGCTATCTCACGACAACGCCGTCGATCCCACCGATCCGCCGTCCCGTCTCTGGGGAAACGCTACGCTCCCTAATTCACGGCGACGGGCGCAGATTACTCGCAGCCGTTAGCGTTTTTAAAAATCCCCCCGTGCGCACGAAGGAGTTCGGTTTTCACGCTGCAGCAGAAAAAAAGCACGACCCCTCGTTTTTTGATAGACCCGGACGGGGAAGATGATGACTGTCACGGCTTTCGTACAGAGCGCGATCACCACCGGTCCCCCTTCTGCCGTGAACCCCACGCACCATTAGGCAGAAAAAGTATGCGCATAATTTTTAACCGGCCTGCCAAGTCCTTAACTTCAGTGGAGCATTTGACATAAGGACTATCTGTTATCACCGGGGTCAACACATAAAGAGCAGCTCCAAAATCAGCACACTCCTTTTGTCCTGTGCCAACTAGCCACTTAACCTTGAGCAAGGGGACCTGGAATTTTTTTTTTTTAAACCTGAATTGCTTCAGTAAGCACACAACGGTAAAAAAAAGCAGATTTTGACTGGAAATTCACAGAAGAGCACGTGTGATGTCTCCACACAACGTGACACACCGTGAGGCTCAAGGTCGAATCACAAAGGTGTCCAGTTCGGCACATTTCAAGAAGGATTGAAATATTTTTATTTTTTTATTCCATTTATTCTTTGAGTCTTTCTGTTGTGAATTCAGTGCACCTGCCAGCTGGACAGGGACCCCCTGCAGTCCCTTTGAAGACCCCCCTGCTGGAAACCCAGGTCTTAAAGCATAGAGACATGTCAGTGGCCCCGAGGATGTAGACTGCCCCCCCGCCCCCAATTCTCCCCATCACCCCCATGCAGTGTCACTCAGATTGCCTTTACCCCCCCCCCCCACTCTCCCCACCCCCCCATGCAGTGTCACTCAGACTGCCTTTAAAGCACCCCCACCCCTCCTCCCCCCCCCCCCCCCCCCCTTAAATAAAAGACCTAAGGAGCGCTGTGCTTTTCACAGGCTCGTTTAACACGCTGATGAAGAGCTGTTGACGGTTTTGCGACGTGTTCCGGACAAAACTCCTCTGTTTCCCTGACAACACCTGCTAAATAAATGGCGGATTTCAGCGTGACTCATCCCACGCACGTTTGCGAGCATCCCCTGTCGGGACGGGGGTACAGCGGAGGGGGGGGCTTTGGAACGTCAGGCTGGCAGATGCGGTTGAAGATAGGTCTCTCCACCCACTCCCCCAAATCAAATCAACAACCATCCCCCCCCGCCCCCCCAGTTTCTTTTGTTGTGACTGAGCCCTAGTGACGCCGCAAGCTTTGAAAACATCAAGCGTGACCGAAGACGCGCTTACCGTCTTCATCCAGCAGAATGTTGTCTGGTTTGATGTCCCTGCAGGGAAATGCAAGCACAACTGGATTAGACAGGAAACGTGCTGACTTAACTCACAAGCCCTGCTTGATTGGCAGCAACGTCAATAATGTTGCCGTATTAGCTGTTAAGGTTAATACTTGTGTACACACACAGAGAGAACGAACATCAGGAAAATCGGAGCTCTAGAAGACAATGGGAACACATCCTAACCTGCACAAACATCAGCGACAGCTGCACTGGAGAAAGAAACCATAAGCACCTAGCACAAAGGAGACCACGGGCGCGCTCCTACTGTTTGTTTTTTTTACCTCCTTGCTTCCTCTCCTTGCCTCCTTTCCTAGTACGGAAAGCCAAACGGGTCAAAAATACGTGAAATTGACATCCGGTATTGCACACTGTCAACGTGGGTGCACTCCAATATGCTTAATTTATTTGTCCTTTGTCTCCAAGGTCAGGAGACTGCTCCTTCAAGGAACTACGAGCTTAAGCAAGGAAACACAAGTGCATCCTTTGCAGAAGTATAAATGACCGGCCGGCTCTCCCCATCCGCCACATCTGCATTTGACGTGGCTTCAAACCGATGCTTGAAAGAGCAAGGACATTCCAGGAGCAAGGAAAGCAAGTGAGAAGACACAATAAGTGAATGGAACGAACTAGACATTGACAACGCGTGATACCAGACGTCAATTTCACATATTCTTTTTCTTTTTTACTCATTTGGCCTTCAATACTAAGAAAGGAGAGAAGGAACGGATAAAAAAATTGGAATACACCCCATCTATCAATGCATCACTGTGACCTTTGACCCATCCATTAGAGCAGGGCTGTGAAACTGTGAGGTTTGTGAGGTCTTCCTTTCAACCATCAGCCAATTAAGGCCTTGACAACAAGGTGTGTGGCTGATCAGTGACTTAAATGAATCGCTCATGCGGAAGTACACTGAAAACCAGCAGACACTGTGGCCCTCCAGGACTGGAGTTAAACCAGCAGACACAGTAGCCCTCCAGAACTGGATTTAAACCTGCAGACACTGTAGCCCTCCAGAACTGGATTTAAACCTGCAGGCACCGTGGCCCTCCAGGACTTGAGTTAAACCTGCACGCACTGTGTCCCTCCAGGACTTGAGTTAAACCTACAGGCACTGTGGCCCTCCAGGACTGGCATTAAACCTACAAACACTGCAGTCCTCCAGGACTGGATTTAAACCTGCAGGCACTGCAGCCCTCAGGACTGGAGTTTGACACCTGTGCTTTAGAGGAAGGGGAATTCAATTCCACATCATTGAACCGGACCACCAGGCTAAGTCTCACAAAACAAGCCAGCAGGTTCTTCTGATTTGTAGTAAGGAACTACAGTGAGGGAGCCATGGCGACAGCTGCAGAGTCTGCTCTTAATCACGGTGAGGTCCGTATCGATCTGTTCCCAAGCTGCGGTGTTCAGCGTACTCCACGTACGGAGAACCAGGGCTGTTTGGGCACCAGGCGTGCGACTCTGAGTCACTGTAGATGACTGACACCCAAGGAGCGCGCCAGGCAAACCCGGCTCACACGGGGACCGTCAAACTCTCATCAACCCATGTTTTTGGGCCACACGTCCTCGGAACCCATAGCTTGAATAGGCTGTGTGACTGTCCAAGGTCTGTCCTGTGTGTGACAGTGTGACCTTATGGTTGAGGTGACTGACAGGAAGGTTGCAGGTTTAACTCCCAGATGAGGAAATGCCACTGAACCCTTGAGCCACTTACCTGGCTGCAGTAATTAACCCTTTGAAGAGTAAGAGTTTCTTTCCCCAAAATTCTAAGTCAGTGTTCTAGAACTCCATTGGTTTCAGTTACCAGTAGTGATTGTGACATCATTATTAGAATGTTCAGTTAAGAACTCACTTAACATTCTAATCACATATTTGTGATCTCACACCATAAAGGGTTAAATGCAGCTGTACTGATGATGGATTGTGTAAGGACTCTGCAAGCTATGTAAGTTTCCCTCAGGTAAAAGGTGTCTGCTACATAACATGTAATATAGACATTATTATTATTATTATTATTATTATTATTATTGCTGTTGTAATTATTATTTTTAAAATTATTATTAACTACTTGTAGTTGCACTACTAATAACGACCTGTTTTCTACCAAGTAATCAGTTCCAACTAAATGCTGTGACCCCCATCTTATTGACTCCGCAGGTGAGTTTTAACTTAGGGGTGTGGCCACAGCAGCAGGTGAGTGCTGCCTGGGGGACAGACAGCAGGTGTGACCATGGCAACAGAATTAATGACCGTGAGACGACTCTAGACCCCCGTTCTCATGGAGACCCTGTTCTCATGGCGACCAAGCGAGACCCAAGCTTACAGTTTCTCCCCAGTGCAAGAGGGATGTTCTTGGCAAGTATTACAGTTAGTGCTTCACAAATTATCACACACAGCCAATGCAGTCACCTTATCGCTACAACACAGGCAGAATGTGCCCCGCCTAGTCTCATATTTCAACAACCTCACTTGATGCTAAGAAATATAAATATCTATCCTGCGTTAATGTCAGGGAGACAATATGCCTACGTTTTTTTTTTGATTTTCATCTCTTATAAACGCTGTTTCTGGTTGTTTTGCAATTTGCCACAGAGTGATACCACTCCAATCCAAACGCAGACGTGAATTTTCTTAGTAGCTGTAACAAAAAAAGTGGGCGTACTCTTTAGGGATGAAAACTGTCAAAATGAAAATGTGTTTTTATTTTTTATTTTTTTTTTTTTTTGCGCAGGCTGAAAAATTTGCAGGAGCCACCCGTGGAGGGGAACATCGCTGAAGCTCAAATTGGGAACAGGGAGATTTCTGTCAAACAGAGAGCCAGCCGTGTACGCTTTACCGGAAACTTCGAGGATCTGAGCCTCGGCCTAATTAGGCCCCGGCCACCCGATCACGACGGGATCGACGAGGATTAGCACATCAAAAAGAGCGGTGCCCCAACACAGGTGGTGCGGGAGCTGGCCGCGTTCAGAGCCCAACGCCGTGCAGGAACAGGGCCGAGATGGAGGTGAGAAAAGGTCAACTGTGTCAACATTTTAATTAGCTGACATTTCCCTCTTCAAACAAGGGGGGGGGGGGAGGAAGAAGGACGGAGAGGGAAGAGAGAGAGAGAGAGAGAGAGAGAGGGAGTCTGGGACTTCCCTATGATCCGGGAGGAAGCGGCTGTTACCATGGTTGCGCTGTAATGAGTCATTATTTTGGGCAAACGTACACTAGGCATTGTTCTGCTCCCCGTGATATTACCCATGGTTTGGAATATGTGGGAATAATGTAGAAGAGGGCTCCTCAAATGCGGCAGTGGCTTGTGTAAAAGAAATTAAAGGTGTGAGAAGTGAGAGAGAGAGAGACACTTGGAAGCTTTCTCTGAGATTTCCTTGGAAGTTCCCTGTTCCAGGTATAGCCGTCACGAAAAAACATATTTTCTGATCCAAGGCACTTGTCAGTTCAGTTCTGTTCCAACATCAGGAATGTTTTTGAGATTGTTAGAAGGGTCTCGTCTGTTAAATCCACACTGTTGATAGTTCTTAACCACAGAGGTGAATTAAGGCGAGTTAAAAGTGGTTATGATGTAACAGCTTTAATCTTTGTTCCATTGGAAATCCTTACACAGCTCACTCCCTTGGCCTTTGCTAATGCAGTCCCTGCCATTTCACATCCTCCTTTTATTGAACAGTGTGTACCCACTGCCTGTTTAGAGGCAATACTTCGCTGGACTGTCTTACAGGAACTGTTCGCAATTACCCCATGCGTGCTCCGATCTACACAACATTAATTTGTCATATGGCGAGATTGCAATGCAGTGTAGCATAGTGGATAAGGAACTGGGCTTGTAACCAAAAGGTCGTAGGTTCGATTCCTTGGTTTGGACACTGCTGTTGAGTACCTCGAGCAAGGTACTTAACGTGCATTGCTTCAGTATATATATCCAGCTGTATAAATGGATGCAATGTATAAAATGCTATGTAAAATGTTGTGTAAGTCGCTCTGGATAAGAGCGTCTGCTAAATGCCTGTAATGAGTGTACCCTCCTCTTCTGAAGCCACGTCCTGTGTAGAGCTGTCTTTACTTCGTGCTCTGGAGACTCCCGTAAGACGTAATTAGCTACAGTCAGCATTCCTGTGCTTCACGGACACAATGTGTCTACGGAGGGGAATCAGAAACGTATGTCTTTAAAATACGACAGGCTAATTTGGCACTTTTCCAGCGCTGCTAATTAATTAGCATTTGTAAATGTTACTTCCCTGAAATAATTAAAAAAAAAAAAAAAAATCTCAGTACATCGGTGACGAAGCTGGAATGGGACTGGGACTGACTTGCAGACAGCCAGCTCCGCTTTATCCACCCAACATCCTTACCCGTTCAAATGCAAACGTTTGGAATTTAGCCCGTCCCAGTTCCACACAAGTCAAAATGGATCCACTATGGAACATAGTATCAACAGTGTTATACCACTGCACAGCCCACATAAGTGTTCTATAGAGTACCCCCCAATGCACCGATATCTCCCTCTCTCACTATCTCTCACTTTCACTCTGTGTCTTTTAAAAGAGAATATTTATCATTTTTAAATGTATATAATTATAATTATACATAATATAATTCTATCATTCTTATAGTATTCTTCAAATTAGAATGTCAAACTTACAATAATAATAATAATAATAATAATATAAACTAAATAGTACAGTACTCGTCATTAACATGTATTTGACACAGGCACGTACTGTATGTTCCGTCATGCTGTTGGACGTTATAGTACATGACAACAGATACACTGGGTTGCCAGGGAGACATGTTTAGAACAATGTTCCTTCCTGTAAGTGTATAGAGAAGACTTCGGGGTTAGAGAGTGGAAGGGTCAATGACTCTGTAATGTGTAATTACAAAGATTTTATCCATTAAATTGTTTTTTATTCAGATGCAGGCTTTTATCCAAAGCAATTTCCAAGACTAATATGGAATACTCCAAATGCAATTAGCTGGTATCTTCAGTTACCAGAACAGAGTAGGCAGTAACACCACAGATATTTAGAGTAATGTAGATCACACTGTAGTCTCTTTGCAAGCAAATGAGATAAGACATTAAGTAAACTATGTAGCACAAAACTCAATGCTAAACAACTAAACACGAAAGACATACTTTATAACACATAAAAGTAGAACATTAAAGGAACCTAAATTTCATAGAGCAACAAAGAGGAGATGCATTGCAGTAATTAGTTGTAAATTTCAAAGTTGCTTTGAATACCAATGAGATCTAGGAGCATACCTTTCCACTTTTTATACACAAGTTTAAGGTGTTAAAATTCCTGCAATATACTGACAGTTAAAACAAGCAAACAAACAAAAAAACATCTATTTTCAGCAATATTCAGTATATAATATTCTTTAATGTGATTGTACGTTGGTTCTTTTTTTATGCCCGGGGATCTGGAATATTCTAAATTTTCCACTGGGACCTAAAGGGGTCAAATACCTACTTGACCCAGAAATGTGCCTCAGGTTATATGTCCGAGATGAAAACCAGGAAGTGACTCAGCTGTTCTGATTGGTTCAAGGAGCACTTTCCAATACCATAGAGTAGAAGCCTGAAGGTCAGAGAAGCGTAGGAGGAAGAAGCTACAAGAGACCTGATAAGTAGAGGGTGGCCATCGCTCTCTCTCTCTCTCTCTTTCTATTTATCTCTCCCTTGCACCTCCCCCTCTCTCTCCATCTATCTCTTTCTGCTCCTCTCTCCCTCTCTACCCCCCTTTCTCTTAATCTCACCATCTCCTCTCTCTCTCCCTCTATCTGCCCCCTCACTTCCTCTCTCCCTCTCTCTTTCTTCTCCACTCTGTCTCTCTCTCTCCCCCTCTTCCTCCCTCCCTCTCTGTCTCTCTCTCTCTTTCTCTCCCTCCCTCCTTCCTGCTGAGAGCTTGTTGCCGTATTCTCTGACCCTGAGAACAACTCATTACAGATTCCGTGGAGTCAGGTGAGATGGGCACACAGGGCGAGCGGGGGCGGGGGGTGGGGGTGGGGGTGGGGGCGAGCAGGGGGGGCGAGCGAGTCCCGAACCTGATCCTCAGGCCTTTTCTCTCGCTCCACTAGTCCGACAACCTATTAGCTGGATCTAATGACCTCATTACATCACTTATCCCGACGAGCTGTGTAACCGAGACACCGGCCCTGCCATCCTATCCCCCCCCCCCCAGCCACGCATCCCGCCATTCTATCCGTCCACCCCCCCCCCCCACCGCCACGGCCCAGAACACATCACCGGGCCTCACCAAAACATCTACGGGCAGGGGGAGTGGGGCGGGGGGGGTAGTGGGGTACCACAATGGGCCCCATTGTGCGCTGCTGCACACAGGTCAGCTGTGTACCCAGAAAGCTGTTCAGCACCTGTCCCGCCCGATAAGACACATGGGCCGGGGCCCGTCGGGCGAGGGCATTGTGCTGTCGCTCCCGCTGCTTTCGTCCGGCAGAGATAATACCGCGTTCTGCACGACGAGCCGTGCCGTCCAATCGCCCGCCCGCCGCGCCCCCTGCTCGACGCGCGGCTTCAGGAGGGCTTGTGCGCGTTCCCCGCGTCCCCCGTCCCGAAAAACCATTAATCATCATCATCGCACGCGGTCGCCGCCTCGTCGGCGCCACCTGTTGATTTCAGAGCGCGACGCGATCTTTGAACGGCGGGAAAGTCGAGCGGCGGGTCTGCATTCGACAGCTCGAGACGAGCGGAAGCGCAGCTGCTCGCAATGCACGCGGATACTTATCCTGCACAATGGGCTCCTGATTAAAAACCCTTTTCCCCGGCTCTCCGAGTCGGAAGAAAGGCTGTTATTCATTTACGGCCGTCGATGCCGCAGTTCGGAAGCGTGACAAAGCTCGGTTGTTTCAGAGGCCGACTCAAGGGGTGCTAAAATATCCTTCGCCGAACTCAACGAACCGTCATATTTTAAAGACACGGCGTACGGAATCGTTTCTGTTTTTTGCCGCTGCACTACTGAACTCAGACTTTCCGCAAAAGAGAGGGGCTCTGATAGTGTAAAAAAAAAAGACCTGGCTTCAGTACTTTGTGACACGCGACTGGAACACCAGAGTGGGCGAGTAAAGCTTTTAATAGGACGCAACACAGGAAGTATCCCACGCAATTACGCGACTACGACCGCAAACAAATGCTGGAAGCCCTTACAGTAGCTCCCCGTCAGTACAAGATTTGTAACATCGTGTCACCGTTCACATTTGAAATGGCTGACAGGTTGTGAGACTGTCCTGAAATCCAGAGCAAGCTCCCTCATCTTCTCAGCTTCTATGCCTGACAAAGACCATACAAAGCACTTTTTTTCCCCATATTTTTTTGTTGTTGTGCTTAACATGGCAATTTATATCTTTCTCCTTTTCAAAGAAGTCCAAACATGAGAGATGTTTTCTTTATTTGATAGAGGAACAAGCAGTAGTTATTTACTATGTGCTGTGATGCCTTGCCGATGCCTTTCCACCATTTATACGTGTCCTTTCAGCGGATTCGTCGAAAGAAGAGAAGGGGGCGGAGTGACATCTCCCTGCTGTGGCTATGACATTATAAGCAGAGTATAAAATGTATAGAGATGTGAATTAATAAAATTATAATGAAGTTTTCCCCTGACGAGGGGTAAATGGGAAGGGTGCTTAAAAATAAATAATGAAACTAAATTAATTCATTAATTGAATGAGCTGAAAGACAGAGACCAGACCAGCTCTGGTTCGGGGGGGGGACCAGTGGCGTCACCCAGTGCGGTTGGGGGGTTAATAAACAGAGGTAGTGTTTAAACATGCCACAAAGACATCGGTCAATCAGACAGGTAACACGGTAGTGCCGAAGGGTGGGTGTGGGCGCGAGGAATTGCGTGTTATGCACTCAGATGACTGAGCGCTTCTCGTCACATTAATACCGCTAATTAAATCAACCAGCAGTCAACTACATCGGAGAAACCAGCTGTTTCAACCCATCGCATTAGAATGTTTTTATTAAAAAATAATACATTTCTGCTGAAACACTGCACAAAAATTTTATAGACAGTCATTTTGGTGTCACCCCCCCCCCCGATGGTGTCACCCGGTGTGGTCTGCACCCCCCCCGCACCCCCCTAGTGATGCCACTGGGGATGATGGCAGAGACAGGAGGGCAGGGTGGGGGAGACAGGAGGGCAGGATGGTGGAGACAGGAGGGCAGGATGGTGGAGACGGGAGGGCAGGGTGGTGGAGACAGGAGGGCAGGATGGTGGAGACAGGGGGCAGGATGGTGGAGACAGGGGGCAGGATGGTGGAGACAGGAGGGCAGGATGGTGGAGACAGGGGGCAGGATGGTGGAGACAGGGGGCAGGATGGTGGAGACAGGAGGGCAGGATGGTGGAGACAGGGGGCAGGATGGTGGAGACAGGGGGCAGGATGGTGGAGACAGGGGGCAGGATGGTGGAGACAGGAGGGCAGGATGGTGGAGACAGGGGGCAGGATGGTGGAGACAGGGGGCAGGATGGTGGAGACAGGAGGGCAGGATGGTGGAGACAGGAGGGCAGGGTGGGGGAGAGTGAGGGGGCAGGATGGTGGAGACAGGAGGGGCAGGAGTGGTGGAGACAGGAGGGCAGGGTGGTGGAGACAGGAGGGCAGGATGGTGGAGACAGGGGGGCAGGATGGTGGAGACAGGGGGCAGGATGGTGGAGACAGGGAGGGCAGGATGGTGGAGACAGGGGGCAGGATGGGGAGACAGGGGGGCAGGATGGTGGAGACAGGAGGGCAGGATGGTGGAGACAGGAGGGCAGGGTGGTGGAGACAGGAGGGCAGGGTGGTGGAGACAGGGGGGCAGGATGGTGGAGACAGGAGGGCAGGATGGTGGAGACAGGAGGGCAGGATGGTGGAGACAGGGGGCAGGATGGTGGAGACAGGAGGGCAGGATGGTGGAGACAGGGGGGCAGGATGGTGGAGACAGGGGGCAGGATGGTGGAGACAGGAGGCAGGATGGTGGAGACAGGAGGGCAGGGTGGTGGAGACAGGAGGGCAGGATGGTGGAGACAGGAGGGAAGGATGGTGGAGACAGGGGGGCAGGGTGGTGGAGACAGGGGGGCAGGATGGTGGAGACA
Source organism: Anguilla rostrata (assembly GCF_018555375.3). Classification (NCBI taxonomy): domain Eukaryota; kingdom Metazoa; phylum Chordata; class Actinopteri; order Anguilliformes; family Anguillidae; genus Anguilla; species Anguilla rostrata. The sequence goes on from NC_057941.1 coordinate 3,464,802, forward strand.
GGAGGCAGGATGGTGGAGACAGGGGGGCTCAGGTAGAGCTGCAGACTGACCCCTGAGGCTTCAGGTTTCACTGCGCCGTGTAATTGGAGGTCCCCCCGAGGCCCCAAAAAGGCGCATCCTCACAAAAACAAACCCGCACGAGGCACGCAGGTCTAACCAACACGCCTCTCCCCCCCGTGACGCAACAGAACGCCAGCCTCCCGCAATCTCAAAAACCGCTGCCCGTTATCTCCGCTGCTCCGACACCATCGAGTGACGATGTGCCCGGGGGCGATGGAAGCAGGTGCGCAGGTGTCTGCTCGTAATCAGGTAGCCACGGCTTAATTGATTTAATTGCCACGTCATCGATATGGGAAATGCGGGAATTCCCATCTACGCAATTCCTATAATAGCTGTTTCCGTGAAGGCATTAGTGCCAGTCCTTGACTCCACTGGCTAAGAAGCGCAGTTTGGCAACATAACTGAATATATTTTATGCACAATGTACTGTCCAACAATTCATCTTACTTGCCTTTTCCCAGTAAATGCATGGCACAGTATGTCTGGAATTTATATTTGAACATGTGTGTACCTTTCATTCCTCCTTTTCAGTCTTATTCCTCATTTCCAGTGCTGATGTCTAAACCTATACAACCAGAAACCCCAGGGGGGCCTAACTGGAACTGGAGCGCGTCGTGGGGTCAGGGAATGCAGCCCCAAACAGGCCGTGACAGGCCTCTGGCGAATACCCTCCACACGAATAACAAGCCCGATTCGCCGACACCCTCCCTTTCCAGGGGCACTGACTGGCGGTAACGTGTTTTCAGACGAGGGGAAAATTAGGATCGGCACGTCTCGCGCTCGCCCAAATGGTAAATGGACCGCATTTATATAGCGCTTTTATCCAAAGCGCTTTACAATTGATGCCTCTCATTCGCCAGAGCAGTTAGGGGTTAGGTGTCTTGCTCAAGGACACTTCGACACGCCCAGGGCGGGGTTTGAACGGGGTATGAACCGACAACCCTCCGACTGCCAGACAATCGGTCTTACCTCCTGAGCTATGTCGCTCCACAAATAATGTGGGAATAGAGCAGAATGCAGCTGTCTTTGGCTGAAGAGAAAACACTTTGGGCCCTGCTTAACTGAAAGCCAGCTCTCCCTTTCTCTCTCTCTCTCTCTCTCTCTCTCTCTCTCTCTCTCTCTCTTTCGCTCTCTATGTAAGTTAAAATCCGAAAATGTGTTAACAGAAGAAAACATGACAGCCACGATCCTTTTTATTTTCTTAGATAATCCATCCGGAGGGTGACAGACAATGCGCTTCAAACCCTTGCACCATCTAATGTAATCTGTTATAGGTCTCGTGATTAATTGGACCTTTCCGGAACATTAATGCCTCCCATTTGTCCTGTTCTGGAGACCTGTCCACCGGATTATCAGCCTCTCCTCGGGTCACTGGGAAGAATCAGCCAGGCTCACACATTTCTGTTAAGGCACTTATCTGGTGGATGGATGGGCCCCACAGTCTAGTATTTGTTAAGACACTGTTCTAGTGCATGGATGGGCCTTACAGTCTGGTATCTGTTAAGGCACTGTTCTAGTGCATGGATGGGCCTTACAGTCTGGTATCTGTTAAGGCACTGTTCTAGTGTGTGGATGAGCTCCATGGTCTTTTATCTGTTAAGGCTCTGTTCTAGTGCATGGATGGGCCCTATGGTCTTGTATCTGCTAAGGCTCTGTTCTAGTACATGGATGGGCACCATGGTCTTGTATCTGCTAAGGCTCTGTTCTAGTACATGGATGGGCACCATGGTCTGGTATCTGTTAAGGCTCTGTTCTAGTGCATGGATGGGCCCTATGGTCTTGTATCTGCTAAGGCTCTGTTCTAGTACATGGATGGGCACCATGGTCTGGTATCTGCTAAGGCTCTGTTCTAGTACATGGATGGGCACCATGGTCTGGTATCTGCTAAGGCTCTGTTCCAATGTGTGGATGGGCCTCATGGTCTGGTATCTGTTAAAGGCTCTCTTTTAGTGCATGTATGGGTCCCAAAGTATGGTGTCTGATAAGGCTCTGTTCTAGTTAATGGATGGGACACAAAATAAAATGCCATTATAAATATTCCTGCAAACTTTCTTCAGAAAATAAAAAAAATGCACTTGTCCTGATTTTATATCTAGAAACTCATTTGAAACCAGATGTATTCACATCCAGATTTTGTACATCCCTTGTAACAGGTGGCAAAACAATAAAATCATTAAAGCGATCAAATAAATATTTGTTTATGCACACAGTATTTGAATATCACCTGTTCCATTTTTTTTCACGTGCTGCAGATCTGCTTGTGCACAGCCAGCGTTGTTGACTCCGTATTAAAGATTGTGGAGCGCTATTATATTTCCTTTGGTTAGCCAGACTGTGGCCAGGTTTGATAGGAGGCTAGGTTCTCCAGTGTGGAGGTGAAATGCTGTATCAGTGTTGTATCAGCAGGTCAGACGTCTCTGGTTCCCTAATGCCCTGCTGTGTTTGCTTCAACAGCAAGTGCGTGCGTGTGCGTGTGTGCGTGCGTGTTTGTGTGTGTTTGTGTGTGTGCATGTTTGTGCGTGCATATCTGAGCGTATGTGTACGTGTTTGTGTGTGCAGATGCGGCCGTACGGGTGCATGTGTGTTTGTGCGTGTGTGTGTGTGTGTTTGAGTGTTGTGTTTGTGTCTGTGTGTGTGTGTGCGTGTTTGTGTGTGTGCACGTGTTGTCGTACGTGTGCGTGTTCGGGGACGGACGCTCACCTGTGTATGATGCGTTTACTCCTCAGGTAATGCAGCGCCAGGGCGATTTCGCACACGTACAGCTTGACCGTGCTCTCTGAGAAGTGCACGTTCTGCTGGAGGTGGTACCGCAGGTCCCCTCCCAGAAGCAGGTCCACCACCATGAACATGTCCTCCTCGTCCTGAAACGAGTACCTGCCGCAGAACACACACACACACACACACACACACACACACCACTCTGTCAGTCACGGTCTGGCTGAAGGGGAACATCCAGGACCTCCCCAAAATTTTGTTCCAAACGCTGGATTTGCTAATTAGCACAATTCTTCAGCCAGGACTTAGAAGTAATGAGTGAAGTCAGCTGGCTGAGTTAATGGGTGGAAGAAACACATTGCAGGACTTTTCATTTCTGACCCTTGGACTTTCCACCTCTACTGTCTGGAACCCTTTGAAGGATGACTTTTGAAGTTTTCCATTTCCTCTTGTTTACCGTGACCTCAAACAGCTGCTGTCAGTGTTCACACGCGACAGTGACGTAACTGACCTGACAGATTGGCTTCCGTGAAGATAACTGCTCACTTGAAAATGGAAGTGAACGTAACGGAGTCTGACAGTGTAAAAAGCCACTTTACACCAATCCTGACGTGACTTTAGAAGGGACCAGTGGGGTTAACACCTGTAGGTTCTTTACCTGCACACCTGCAAGAGTGTACTCGGTTTCCTCTGTAGGTTTTCACTGCAGCCATAACAAAACACACATCATTCAACAGCTAGAGATCTTGTTGAGCTGCTGATTAGTAGAATCAGGTGTGCCAAATTAGGGTTGAAATGAACATCTACAGGGTGGTAGATCTCCAGGAACAGGGTTGGTTATCGCTGCTTTAGAATAAATGCGCTAGCTTGAGGACAGCGATTTGGCAGATAAATCCCACAAGCTCTCTAAAGCTCTGAGCATCCGTCCACCCCATTGGTCAAGTTTCCCTTGCCCCCCCCCAACGTGCACTAAAACCCAGCGTCCCATTGAAAAGTGCTCAGTCAACTGCGTGCTGCCAAACAACTGGGAATTCTCGACCATCGATCAGTCAGTCAGCGGATCTGAGTAGGAACCTGGGGGGGGTTCACGTCAACTGATGGCCCATTTCACCCCCCCCCCGCCATTCCAGAGACTGCTTCGTGAACCGCTCCGTAAATTGCCATCGATTCCAAAAGAGGGAGGGGCCCAATCACCCTCAGCGAATCTTCTTCCCCAGATACAGCCCCTTTGCTTTATGGGAGACGGCTTACTTAGAATTCTTTCATAACACAGTCAGTTGTGCAAAACACAGTCATCCAGTCTTGCCCATAATACCTGTTCATTATACAGTTTTCTTTTAAATCAGGGCTTAATTCCCCTTTCTTTAGCTGTTTTTCAGGAGGGAATCTAGGCCAGGCAGAAATGAAGCTACAGCCGCCCTCTGACGTATGGCATTGGCTCAGAGCGTTCATTAACATTTACATTGTCCATTATACGCGGATATTCGACATGTTAAGTACTTGCTCAAGGTACACAATGTCTACAATCGACTGACTTCGGTTACAAGATTCCTTACCTGCTACATCTCCTGTTAAAGGGTGGTGTTCCGTGAATGAAGATTCGTTTGACAGACCGAACAGAGCTTCTGCGCAGAGCGTTTATATTCGCTTCTGAGAGACCTGATTGTCGGCATCTTCAGGGACAAAGAATGTTTGTGAATCACGCACGCACACACACACACACACACACACACACGCGCGCGCATGCGTCTACTGCTGCCTCCCCAAGCGCTCACAAGGCCAGGCTCGTTTGTACAGTCAACACCCTGTACTTCTGCGAAACCAGTCATTAGTGAGACAGACACTGTGGTGGGATTAAGATGGGCCTATGCCAAAGGGTTCCACTGCAGTTGATGGTAATGAATCCTTTATTCTCTTGGCAGAGAGACTCACATAGCTCATATTTTTACACGCCGCCCCATTAATACGCCTGAATGCACTTGCTGCATTAACACCACAGAGCTCAAGGGCGCTATAACCAACTATGTGAAGGTCATGTACAAAAAAAAAAACAACAACAACAAAAAAACTTCATTACCCACAAGTCCACAGCGTTGTCAGACAACAATCAAAACACAAGCCAACATTCTTTGCAGATAAGACCAAATGACACTGAGACATTGCGCCTTAGATATCCAAGATAGCTGAGGCCCTGGGCAAAAAAAGACATATGGGCATATGGATCAGTTCATGCAAGGTACAACATTTGGGAGGGGGGGGGTGGGGTGTCGCTCCATATTGTGCCCTCGAGGTATTGCAGACAGGGGGCTGTAAATCCACCAGAGAGCATCGAAAACATCTGCGCGCGTACGCAAGTACTCGCTGCAGTGGAAAAACACCGTATGGAAGCGTAAGGCTATGTTCGCACGTCCTTCATTAGTGGGTTTGTCACGCGGTTCTCCTGTTCTCGCTGTTCTTGGATCAGAACCAAATTGTTCGTCGACGCAGCTACATGTCAACGTCTACCAGCCATGAAGAGGAGATGCAGAGATACAGACATCAGGTCTGTCGCACTCAGAAAGGAAAGGAAAGCTGAGACGCTTGGAATTTAAGAAGCAAAAGTGTATTAATTAATAAAAGGATTGATTGGCAGACTTCACTGTGTGAAAGGGATGGATTTTATTTAAAATTTTTGTAATGGGGAGGGGTGTTTGGGGTCTGAATTGTTATGTTTTTTGGAGGAATGGGGCTGAGATCTTTAAAAGACATAACACCAATCTAACCACTGAGACACTTTGCTCAGACACTTTGCTCAAACACTTTGCGTAACTCCATTAAGCAAGAGTAATGCTTTTATCTGTATGAATTCTGCACCGCAAGACTGGAAGTCACTGAAGCTTACACATAAAAGACGCCAAAAACAATGTAAAAACTGCGTCAATGCCTCCTGCAACCTAAAATAGCCACGGTTTTTCACCAAAACACCTCCTCCACACACCTGGTGACCAGTTTTTAAACATTCACAGATTGCAGTAGTGCTCGCTACGCATTTACATTTTTTTTTGCTTTCCTGAGAATCGCTCAGGGCCTCAGGTGTTCGGGAAATACTCTTCACTCTGAGGAGTTCTGCAGGGTTCGCACCCGTGTGCGAGCTGCCAAAAAACATTTTAGGAGGCGGGACCGTTAATCGCGGTTTTGCCCCCGAAGGAGAAACAAGACCGGGTCAAAATCTAGTCCGTGGCTGGACCTCTCCGGCCGACCAATGACGTAACTTCATAACTCGGCCGACCAATGGTGTAACTTCATCACTCACTCAGTCACTCGGTCACAGGCATTCGCGTTTTAGGGCTGGCCCCGCTGTTGCAGTCCAGCCAGCCAAAAATACACTTAAAAAAAAAAAAAAAAAAACGCTTTTAAAGATGGTGAAATGAATTGACCGCGCATCAATGTTTTTATTTTTTTTCCACCGGACGCTGTGACCTCGAAGCCCCACGCGGGTGCAATATTCATGAGGTGCTGGTGGAGAAGATGACGCGTGGACAGCTCCTACAGGGATATCGATAGCCACACGGAGCCTTTCCTGGCAGATGTTTAATCTAGTAGAAAATCTGCAGCTTTTGCTTAGCTGATGACTTCATGTTTTTTATTCCCTTAGTGCAGACTATCAGACTATCATAGGGCAAAGCTCGACATGATAGAGAAGAAAAACAATTTAGCTTCTCAAAGTGAACGGGCACTCACATAAGCACATTCTGTACTAAGGCATATCAGCACGCGGGTATAAACACACACACACACACACACTCTCACACACACACTCTCTCTCTCTCACACACACACTCTCACACACACATACACACTTTCTCTCTCTCTCTCTCACACACACACACACACACACACACACTCTCACACACACAGTCCATTTACCATTTACACACATACACACACTCTCCCTCTCTCTCTCTCACACACACACACACACACACACACACACACAAACTCTCTCTCTCTCTCTCTCTCTGTCTCTCTCACACACACACACACACACACACCACTCTCTCTCACACATACATACACACACCACTCTCTCTCACACACACATACACACACTCTCAATTCAATTAAATTCAATTAAATTCAATTCAATTCAATTCAATTCAAATGGCTTTATTGGCATGGCGTAACACTGTACATATTGCCAAAGCAAGTGTTTAAACCCTCGCTCTCTCACTCACACACACACTTTCTTTCTCTCTCTCACACACACATACACACTCTCTCTCTCTCACACACACATACACACACATCATGTTGTAAAACAGGAGACTGCTTAAGCCTCTCAAACATGAAAAAACAATATCAAAACACACATCTAGGTCATTTGTGTACTGCAAATCCACATCTACCCAGTCTATTTATATCTGCTATGAACTCACGCTGAAGCTGCTACCGTAATAATGCCTAATTAGACCAATATAAGTCGGGCTCATCTGGGCTGTGCTAATGGTAATCTGCTCCAGGTCATTTCCGCACAACAAAACTAAGAAAAACACCATCGCCCCACGACACCAATCACGAGTCACGCAGTCAGCTGTTCATCTATAATGGAGGCTGTCATCATTAACATTGACGAGTCTTTATTCAATCATATGCTACTGACTAAGTGAACTGCCAGACGATAATTAAATACACACACGAGCGTTCCCTTGTTGCGAGCCTATTAAGAAACTTCCTGTCAGTTAGCTTTTTTTTCGCTGTTTAGCCTCGAATCAGAATCTAATGCAGGGGTTTTCCAGTCATATCCAGCAAGAGCCGGTGTGGGTGCAGGTTTTCGTTTTGGCCAAACACCATGACACATGATCAAGGTCTTGTTCGAAGAGCAAGAATAGTCGATTAGTTGAATCAGGCGTGGAAGTGCTGGGCTAAGACAAAAACCTGCACCCACACTGGCCATTTTCGGATAAGATCGGACAACCCTGGCCTAATGTATATACTATAGTCCCACGTAACGCCCAAGTGAATTACAGGGATCAGACTAGGTAATGACTTAATATGCAATGTGCCTCAAGCTGGGCTCAGTTAAGCTCACGAAAGTGTTCGACCAGCTGCAGAATTAGGCATCACACAAACAAAATGACCCAGGTGAACGCAATATAAAAACGCGTGACAAAAAAACTCACAACTGGTGCGCAATGACCATTTGAGTTTAAAGAGGCTGTTCAAAAACAAAAATAAAAATTTTATCGGGCTCAGTCTGACAGATTTATTTTTCCCACCACCCTAACTTTGCTGAGGTCGCCTCAAAGCCCCGGACCCTGAAGACTTCACCGGCAGTAAATAAGACTTCCGCAGAGGCCGAGAAGCCATTACGCGGAGGGAAAAAAAGACAAGCAATGCCTCCATCAGCCAATTAGCGAATTGCTTAAAAATTTCCATTAGACCGTGATGGACCCTCGACAACCAATTTCATTTGGCAGGAATTTCCCTAAAAGGTTAAATAAATAAATAAATAAATAAATGAATAAATAAATAACAGAGTACCAACAGCAGGGGGGGGGGAGCATTGCATTGCTACCTGGTCATTATCCTGGACCAGATTTTTCATTAGCTCTCTTGGCGTGCAGAGTGCCGACTCTTATGTTTTTTGCAATACGTGCAATTTCACGTGCCCCCAAACACGTCCTTCACATCCAACTGAACAATTCCCTTACGGCATTCCACGGGCAGATCTCAATACCGGGAGTTTTATTACCCCCACCAGGGCCGGGGGGGGGGGGTTAATCGCTGGCAGGGGGACGAAATTGTTATATTAATCAGATACAAAAATAAATACAAGCTGCCCCCCCCAAACTATGATTTTTGATTGTCCTCAGTCTTATCCAGAAAGGGCCGGTGTGGGTGCAGGCGTTCATTCCAGCCAAGCAGTGACACAACTGATTCCTGAAGCTGATTATCTTCAGCAGAGTATTCAGCACAATCAGCTTCAGCAGAAACTTTAGCATAATCAGCTTCAGTCTCCTCTCCATGTCAGCATTTACTGCACATTACAGTCAGCTAGATTAAACCCTCTGTCAGATCAGCATCAGCTGCACACACTGGCCAGGATTTATATGACAGCCGACCTGCAAAATGTTCTGTTTGTGATGACGGGGTACTAATGTTGACTCATAACTTATTTCACCTGCCCAGCATCTCCTGCTTGTTGACTTTAGGGAAAGGTGCCCGGACCATTAATGGCTCCTGCTGCAGACAATGCCCTCAAAACGAGTTCCAGAAAGTGGCCTCAAACACCGCTCTAAGCAGACGGAATAACATCTGATCTTTACTGTGATAGCATTTGAACAATCGCTGTATTTTTTTTCTTTCCTTTTTTTTAAAAGAAAAGTCCCGTTGCTATGCCGTGCAGCGCTGGCGACAGACCGCGTCGCGGAACCATCGCGCGGCGGCTCACGGCCAGCCTTCGCCCCCCCCCCTGAGGCCACCAATCTCCCTTTCCGCGATCGCCGACCTTGAGCTCCTCGACTCGGGGTGCGAGCGCGACCGCCTGACTCCGCGGCGTCAGCTGACCGCAGCACATCTCCCGGGAGCCCGCAGTCCCCGGCGCTGCCAAAACCATTAACGTTAAAGGGGTTTTATCGAATTTCTCTGGCAAACCCCCGCCAGCTCCGTTTGTCTATCTGGTCCGGTCTTTCCCTTGGACCGCTCAGCGCTGGACATTTCTGCTTATTATTCTCTAAAGCGTAATTACTTCACTGGCATTGATTCGGGGCGCCCCGGAAAATGGACTCCGGCCCACATCGGCCCGGGACGCGAGCTGTTCCTGTTCGTGGGCGCGTGGGATAGTAACAGAGTGACTATGAAGCAAATGAGTTCAGGACAGGCCCGAGAATAGAGTCTTCCTGAGCTTTCTGGGTGTATACAGGTTCACAGCGATATCGCTGGCAGTCAGGCGTATTCCGTTGTTTGGCCTTGTCAGACGTGGTTTGTCCTGCTCGTGGATAAAGGAAGCAGGAACATCGGATGAACCACACTAACCCTTTAAGGGTGTAAGACCACAAATTATGTGACTAGAGTGTTCTTAATGGAATTCAGCATATTCCAATGCTGATGTAACAATCAAAAGCAATGGAGTTCTAGAACACTGACAGAATTTTGAGAAAAAAAACAACAACAACAACAACAAAAATAAAAACAATCTACTCTTCAAATGGTTAAAGCTGCTTGTGGTCTTGCTCAGTGGTTCTGGAACTAGGCCCTGGAACCCCTGTGTGAGCTGGTCTTTGTTACAGCCGATCTCTTGCTTTAATTCAGTTTGCGGAACACACGTGTTTCAAGTTCTTTCGTAATTTTTTTTCCCTGAAATGTATTAACATGATGCATGTTTGGCTCATTATCATTTGCTTTGCCTCTGAATTCTTCATTATCTTCCAGATGGTTGGTTTTGGTGGCCAGGTGTCCACACTTTCACCAATTAGGAACACATTGATTTACCTCTTTAAGTCTTTAATTTGATCAGTCAAAAAATGTATTTATCTCTTTTTATGTAATCTTTTGCAATATAGCACAAGAAGCACAATGTCAACATGTGACCTATTCTTGGTGGCATGCCTTGCTATTTCGGACATGATGTGGCTTAAGAGGGAAAATAATCTCTCAAAATATGAAAAGAGTGTAATTAAGAAAAATGAACATCTGGGATTGTAATTGCGGTTCTTTAAAAATAAAATTCCATTATGGCATTATGTACTGCATCGCAGCTGCAGTTGTCTAATCATGGGTCGCACTGAATAAACATATATTCCCCAAAAAAATGTCTGGACGTCCCATCCAAGGCTAAATGTCTCTCTCTTGTGGATGACAATATTTTCAGCAATTCTTTTCCAGCACATGTAGAAGACACACATACACACACACAAACACGCACACATAGGCACACTCACTCGCCATGCAAGCCCATGCAAAGAATTCTGGGAAATACGGACGCACCAGAAGTTGACTAAGAAGGGGTGCTCCAGGTTCTGCATGATCTGCATCTCCTTGAAGACGTTGCGAACCTCGTTACGTTCCACGCACTTCATCTTGTTCATGTACTTCATGGCGTACATCTTCTTGGTGTCTCTCTTCTGCACAATGCACACCTGTGGAAAAGATCATTGTGTTAGTGTCACGAGCAGAAGGGAACTGGGACAGGAATCGGACAGCTAGTCACCAGTTAGGAGAGGGCACGTTTTGCCCTTTGAAGACCTGGCTTTTTAGAATGTTTTTTCCCCCCTCAAAATTCTAAGTTTGTATTCTAGAACTCCACTGCTATCAATTTACCAGTGGTGATTGTTAGATCAGCATTAGAGTGCTGAGTTACGAACACTCTAATCATGTATTTGTGACCTCACACGTTAAAGAGTTAATAAATGGCGCAAAATCTCACTGAGAATACTCTAGTCATCTTGTGAGTACATAATTTCTGTCCTGCATTTCTGAAGAAAATCGAAAATCGCTGTTTTTGTATTTGTTACTGTAGGCAAATGGAAAACAAACTCACCTTTCCAAAACTACCCTTCCCAATGGCCCGAAGGATCTGGAAGTGGTCAAAGTTCACTGTGGACAGACAGAGACAGTTGTTATTTGCAACATAATGTTGAATGCTGGCAAGCATTTTAATTTTCACCACAACAACAGTACATTTCCATTTGGCTTCATTTCAACTGATATAAATTATTTTATAGTTTCATATCTCACCCTTTTTTTATTTATTATCATTTGTTTTTAACGGCCTATTTTTGAATCACTAAGACAAATGGATGCCCTGTTCATATTTTATCCAAACCTCACAAGCTTTGTAACGTACGTTCTCTCACTGTTACTGTTGTGGCAAATGTTCTGGTCAAAAAAAACATGAGAAAAAACTAAAATGGCTGTTCTCTCAGGATGAAAAAAACAAAAAACAAACTGAAACAGCAAATATAACCAATGACATGCTTGCATTATCACACGGCTTGAGGCTACTCCCTCAGTTACAAAACTGACGTGAACCCTATGGACCCAAGGAGTCACTGATGCATCCTGCTTCCTGCCAATCATCCCTTAAGCCCTGGCCGACCGTACACACTGCCCCAACAAGATGCCCCTAAAACCCATCTGATGCTAAATATATGTTAAATATGACATATCATTCCACCTCAGGGCTGCTCAACTCCAGGTCCTGCAGGCCTCAAGTGTCTACAGGTATTGGCTCCAACCTTGCAGAACACCACCTGCTTTCAGTATTTTCTTTACCGCCTTGGTTCGGGATGCAGGCTCATTAGTGAAATCTGGTGGTGTAGTGCATGGTTGGAGCAAACTCCTGGAGACGTCGTGGCCTGCACGACCTGGAGTTGAGTAGGCCTGCTGTACCTGACCCGCCTCGAGCAGCAGGTACAGTGAACCCTCGGGCTCATTAAATTAATGAGGCGAACTGTGAATGAAATGCGTGGCTCCTTCTCCCTGATCGTCTCCTCAGCAGGAATTGTGGGAAAGCCTCACCCGTTGACTGATGGGCTGTCAGTCAAACGGCAGCCTCACATCAATCTGGCAGGCCACACGGGCATGAGCACTCTGCGAAACTTGTTTATTTATACCTCTGAAATTTTCCACGTCTTCTCATCATTAGTGATATTGGTTTGTAAAAATGTTAAATAAATGCTTAATAAATTATTTTTAACTACTTTATATAGCATAGCAGAAAATATATACATTGTTGAAGTTGTCCAACAATAATAATTGTGAATAATTGTGATTATTGTGATTATTAAGGAGGCCAGGATGACCAGATGGAAAGAAAATGTGAAATCTTGTGAGGAAGTCCTCCCTCTGGAAACCTTGATTACCACGTTTGGAAATACATAGCAATATTAAAATAAAACTCAATGGTGCATTTTAATTTGTTAGAATGCAAATTCGTGCCATATTAATTCAGTTATATTGCTTCGTCCACTGCTTTGTGTTTTATTGTTCATTAATTTGTTTTATTTGTTCCAAGGCCTTCAACTGTTTCCCGATAAAGGTTCCCATTCCAGTCAAAGACATCATTCTGTTGGCAGATGACTTGTAGTTTTTATAGTAGCGGCCCAGCTAATATATTCCCTGTTTTACAAGAGTTCAAGCTTTGCCATGGGATTACTCTAACTGATTACTGAGGTTTGGCCCAGCAGTAGGGTTTACCTTTAAAATCATTTTACCACATTCAGAAGTTTAGCCCTGGTGCAAATTCCAGCTGGTTTGAAGCTGGTCAAGCTGGAAACAAGATGGCTGACATAGAAAACCATGCTGGCAAGACCCTGTCCAACCGGTGGACCAGCTCGGCACAGGTAACGAACCATCGCCAAAATGGACGGTGTCCAGCTGGAGCAGAAGCTGGTTTCAGCATGATTCCATCTTAGGCTGGCAGACGGAATCTCCACCAGGGAGAGCAGGGCCCTGGCAGCCAGTGAACTACAAACGGGGGAGGCAGAGAACTTGAACTTTCTAATTATTGATTGATAAACCATTATTCAACTCGGAGGCTCAACACAGACGCTCGTTTTCTCTAGCAGGGATTGCAGGATTGTGAGGGATTGAGAACCAGTCAGCTGCAAAGGAGACATTCAAGTGCGCCCGACTGAGAGAGACAGTACCTTTCAGTGAGCTTCGGGAGCGCCAGTGACCTCAGTTTAGCATCCCATCTAAAAGACAAGTACTACAGATTTCCTGACTCAGTGGATCACGCATCATTAACTAATTCCCTTTTAATTTATTGTGTACAATGTAGTAGCATTGCCTTTGTTATAAATGTTATACATATCTTTGGTTGCAACTACAATTTTGTCACTTGAAGAACACAGATCTGCTGCACTGCATGTTGATATATCATGTATAAAAGGATTTAGGGGTTAATGGCTATTCTTTATTTCATACTGACCTCCACTTTGCATTTTATTGGCTTCTACGTACAGTTTGTTATATTCTGTATTACTGTATCTGCTAAAACTATCCAGGCTGCTGACCTTGTGAATGGTGCTACAAGGCTAAAGTTTCTGATGAACAAGAATGGCTTTATTCCAATAAACAGAAAAAGAAGGTGAATTCTGAACGAATTCAATGCGAACCTGCCTTTATAACCAGAGGCAATGCAGTGTTGCGTGTCCCCGGTGAAAGTGATGAAAACATATGGCCAATTACATATTCTGTTTCCACCGAGCACATTTCCATAATGCCATAATCATTTTTTTCCCCACTTGATGCGGGCAGAAGATAAACTTCATACTACAGGTCATTTGCACTGAATCCCAGGACGAATCAACTTCGGGAAAATAAAATGGGAGCTTTATACATTAAAATAAATTATCATTACTATTATAAATATCATTTATTTGTATGAAATAAATAAATCCCACTGGAAAATCTTTGGGCATTTTGACGATCTCGCAGGAGTATTTTGTGATGCGTTTGCATGTTGACTGACAGAATGACGGATCCGCCCCCACACCCATGCCCCCCCAAACACGGCCTTTTATCCGCCAAATCTCGAAAATAAATCCATCTCAAATTGGAGCGCGGCTCTCCAGCACCGTTTGCGGGCGGGAAATACGTGGGGACTGAAGGTTATTCGCTTTCGTCTTCAGCTGTTATTTTCCTCGCATTAAAGTCTCTCGTTTCCCGCGGCGACGAGCAGCAGCTGCCGTTTACTGCGCGGACCTCCCGCGCGCGACCAGGCCGCCACGACCTCGGCACCCCCGCGGAGAGGGGACGAATCCGATGTGACAGGTAATGATATGCTCTGTTAGCCGTTCGCCAGACTCACTTCCTCCGCGGCTATTTATGTGACTGTTTACCCGTCCCTCTTGCTGGGGAGGAAGAATGAAATATCACGGCTTTGTTGTGTGCTGTTTGCGTATTGGTTCAATCTATTTTGCCTGTCGCCTCCGCTCAAGTTTCCAAGAGTACCGGAAGAGCCCTTAGATCAGCAGTAACCGACCCTTGTTCCTGAGGATCTACTATCCTCTAGGTTTTCATTTTGACACACCTGACTCGACTAATTAGCAACTCAACAACATCTCGAACCGTTCAATGAGGAGTGCTTTGTTGGGGTTGGAATGAAAACCATGCAGGATGGTAGACCTCCAGTAACAGGGCTGGTTATCACTGCCTTAGATGCTGATTCAAGTAGGCTACAATCTGTTTGTTTATTTATTTATTTATTTATTTATTTATTTATACTGTTGTCATGTTCGATTAATTCACAGTGGGAATGAGATGGTGATCACAATCATATCCGTTTTGGGAGGCAGTGCTGTGAGGAGATTAGGGAGTAAAGCCAACAACCAGCAGGTTATAGGTTCAAACCCCTGAGAGACAGCATCCTTGCAATCCTCGAGAAAGGTTCGCAACTTTAATTCCCTCGGCATGCGGCAAGATGTTCCGTGCTAACTGAACTCTAACAGAGTACATGTGAGTCCAGTTGGGAACATATGTACTCTGTACACTGAACAGAATGTAGTATTCATGAAAAGTCCATGAGAAACATTAAGCTTTGTAATTTAAACAGCATAATGCATCTGTAAAAAAAAAAAAAAGATAAAAAAAATAACACCCCCCGCCCATCAGCAATTACTGGGGAGTCACCCGGTCGCTATGCGGACTGAAACCAGATCCGTGGTCATCGCCATCCAAATGTTGATAAAGCAGGATCAGCTAACGGACACACACTCAGGGGACACAAAGCTTGGGAGAACTCCAGCAATTCCAAAAATACACATGAGGGCCTTTCCACCAGTGAAATAAGAGTGACCACACAGCACTGAAACACCATCTCCAGCATCAGTATAAGACTCCGTTCAATGGTCTGTATTCACTGTTGTGAATTCACTTGTGAGCCAACCGGTCTTGAGTGGCCGCTTTTTGCTTCTGGTCTGGAATACTAATCACTGGTAAGGTTTGTTTAACCCGTAATTGTTATCGAAATACCCCAAATCCACATTTACTTTTATATGGATCATGCTGGTTCAGACAGCAGGCTCCGTTTGATTGAAGGCCCATATTACCCTGTTGTGAGCACTGGTTTTTCCTCACACATACTTTTTTTTTTCTTCTGCTTTAAAGGGATGCGTTTAATTTCTCGCCCCCACCCTCTCTGTCTCCTACAACAGTCAGCCCAATCGATGCAGTAAACTGTCTGTCAATGGCCATCTAATCACCGGGCTCATCAACTCTAACACCTGCTGTCGTTCTGTGAATGCAGGCCATTGTGATTAAAAAGGTGTTACTTCTCCACCACATCTGCGCCGACAATGTTGTGATTAAATTTACCCACGGTCTTCGTGGGGCACGGGTAAAGTAACCCGCAAACAAAACATTTAATACCTGGATGTGTCGTCGCGACACTGAGCTCAACCTGAACAGCTTCAGCAGGCTTTCCAGATATTTACATGGACAAGATGTACATTCAGTCAACCACTGTCAAAGCGTGACAACTGAGTAATCAAATATAGTCATGTGTGTTGGAAGCTTGCTTCTGATAGGTGGAAAACAGCCTGCTACCACCACAGACATCTAGCAAAGACAGTATATGTGTCAAAGATACTGAGACTCCACCGTGCCTCTCAGAGGCTAGGGCGGTGAAACTTCAGAGACATTACGCATCTCTTTTGAAGTCTTGGCGAGAAATGAAAAAATCAAAATGACAGATCGTTCATTAAAAAGCAGATGTAATGGCTTTCAAAAAGAAAAACATCCAAAAGCAGTCTAATAGCTAAGAGATCTCATAAATCTTTCACAAACAGATTTATTTTTTAAAAATACACCCACTGCAGGTTAAACTGAGTTCACTGCATCACTTTAGCCAACGACATTTTGGGCTGTGCATTTATTACTTAAATAGAGGTGTGTTGAGGTGGAGTGGGTTGGGTTCTGAGCTTGTAACCAGAAAGTATCATGTTCATTACATTGTATTTTTTTGGCTGACACTTTCATCCAAAGCAATGTACAATGAGTTTATACCGAAGTTCATTGGAACAAATACAGAACACAGGTCCAATAAGGTACAATTCTCATTGAGTATCAGCTATCCATAGCCATGAACATCTAGTCTAGTTCACGCAGTAAACATCGGCTCAGTCGGTAAAGTTATGGAAAGTCAAGCTAGAAGTGAGGCATGATTACAAGAGGTATGGTGAAGACCTACAACATCAAGATGATAGTACAAGTGCAACACAAAAGTGATAAATAAATGAATAAAGATGAATAAAAAGATGAATAAATTTCCCATTATAAGAATATGATACATAGTTTTGAATAGGTCTGCATTAGCTGTCCATGAAAGCAGCATAACTAGCAAACAGTTTTTCAAACAATGTGCAAACAATAATGACAAAACTATACACCTGACTAGAGCCTACTGCTATGCCAATCCATGTCTAAAATTCGTAAAATTGAGAGTGTCTTACCGTCTTCATTGTCCGTGGCGACAGGTGTTTTGCTGGACTGTCCGAGACCCATGTCTTTACTGTGCAGGTGATTCTTCAGTTCAGCACGGAAATCATCTCATAAAATGCAGAGACATAATCGAGGAAATGGTTCATCACACAGCCTACGGCTCCACTGACGTCTTACGTTACATGGAACACAACCTGTGCGAATGCAAAAAATGTTTCCAACTTCAGTAGCTGATAATAACTTTCCTAAACATATCGCAATACGTTTATCATCGAAATGCTATATTCATCTAGATTAATAAACAGTATTTATACATAAGCATTCACCATGTTGTAAAACAAAAGCAAATATGAACATTAGGCTATATCATAGTAGGTGAGCTCTCTTCAACCACCATCGAGAAAACACTAGATTTTATAGAGAAGCTCTTCGTATTACAGTCCGTTTAAAACTCCCATTCTCTATCCCGCAGGAAACTGCAGCGCAATGATGAATTACCGTGATGTGCTTTTACAAAGAAAATGAAATTGGGTACCCTTACTACAACCTCTTGCCACGCTTTGATGTATAGTTTGTCATTTCGAAATAAATGTAATAATCCAAATAGCCCCGGAAGAGGGAACGGAAAAATCATACAATAGATTGATAGAAAATATTTTAAATTATTTTGACCTCAGTGTTCTTCATAATGCTACACAATATTTTGAAATGAAAGCTAATATGACAATACGTTCATGATACTTCACGAGCGCTCAACTATCTTTCGATCGTATATTAAGATGGCTGGAGTTTCCAAAGGAAACTTTTGTCTCTGTAAATATCGTGTTGATATTTACAGTGGAGCTAAACTGAAAAAGTATATGCACTTAGTATGCACTGCACAAAACCAGGCTTCATACTGCACCAGGCTATCGGAAAATGTGCAAGATGAAAAAATTAACACTCATAGGCATAAGACAACGGCTACAGAACACCTTATTATAAACTCAATTTGCCTCACATGATTAAGTATCCGCATAAAGTTGGTTGCTGTTGAAAAAATGTTTGCATTTAACCTTGTAGAGGTCAGTATAGTAACCCATGTATATTTATCTAGAGCACTATTCCAAACTTAATTGAGATGCCCGCGTACAATGAAACCCTTCCTGTCGACTTCTGATGCTTACGACATTCTCACAATACTGCATTGCATACAATGATAACGAATACAGAAACATGCATATAATTGAAAATACAATCAATGCCTACCTTTAAACGCAGCGGTTTGTCATATAAAGCACATAATATCCAACGGCGGCCAACGAAGTAAAGACACAGGAAGTGTGAGCTGGTTTGGGAATTAGCCGGCAGATGCGGCTTTTAGAGTATCTGGACACCTGCGACCACGGAGGAACTGGCTGACTGGCGACGACGGCTGCGCGTTTTTAACTGTAACGCAAGTGAAGTGCAGTGTTCTCTTACTCCGTAGCCTGCGTGTGTTTGTGACCACGGCCGAAAAGAAAGCTCATCGAGGCTGCGCTTCGTCCGCGCGCTGACTGTCCTTAAGTGGACAGAGCACCGAACGACCGCGTTAATACAAGTCCATGTCTCGTTTGATTACCTCACGCCGTGTCACTTACAGTAGCATTTGCTAGTGGACGTCAGTGAACGCGGGGTCTGCACATAGCGCTATTGTCATAGCATATTATTTGTATGTAAGTATATTGTGCAGTCAGACAATGGAAAAATGCAATGACAACAGCCTTCTTTAGTAATTTGTACGGGCTATTAATGCGACACTTATTGGAGAGATTTTCAGAAAATACAACTATAAGCCAAATATATCAAACCTATCAAATCAGTCGATCTCCATAAATTATCCCACTAAAATATGGAGTGGATTATCGCTTTTAAAAACTTATTTAATACTTATTTTATAAACTTATTTTTATGTAATACCAGTATCTCACGACCCCTACTTGCACTTACAGTGATGACGTTTAAAGGCATACATATAATGCGCAAATGTACATTTATATATTTATTTGTCTTAATTACCTACAATTAACTGTACTCAATCAAGAACCGCGGGGCTCTGATTACGATATTGTGGTTACGATATTTTTCGCAATTAGTGGTTGCGAAAAATTAAAGATGGAAAGCGGTAGTAGGCGTTGGGTTGGCCATCTCCAGGATAACACTTTTTCTCGACTCCTTTTATATTTATCTGTGGGCATTGACCAGACGCAGCATTAAGTAACGCCCCCATAAAGGGCATCCATCCATTAGTGATTGCATCGCGGCGGGACTTAATTGTGTGAGGGAAGTTTATGTGCCAAAGTACAGTATGCAATTCAGCGCGTTCTCTTTGATTATCAGTTGCGCAAATAAACCATGCCAAAATGATTGCACCTTAAGGTTATCCAACTCAGTGAGGTATTGGCTCACGTTTACATGCTTAAGCAAGTGGGAAATTCGAGCAAAACCGCCATTATCCACTTGGCACTCCAGCAGTGACCTTGCAACAGAGGTGGAGACATAAAGTTTACTCGCTCGTGCATGGCCGCGGTTTCACGCTGATGTTACGCGCAATGCATTTTATCAGGCTTAAAACGCATTCTCTTATTTTGAACACCGGCGATGCTCGTTCTGATCGAGGAAAGTACATCTCCGTCGTGTTTTTAACTGAAAATCTTAATATTACACATTTGCTGCTGCACCTAATCCAACTTGTCTATATAATTATTATTTTGCCGGCACAGTATGCCACGATTCCTCCGAAGTATGAAACTAGCGTCATCTAGTGGCACATTTGAGTCATGAAGAAGATTGACCCAATACAGGCAAGCGAGGATAGGTCTGTAGCAGGGGGTCCCCAATCTTATCCTATGGTGTGGGTGCAGGTTTTTGCTTTAGCCCAGCTCTAAGGCACTTGATTAAACTTATTAAGGTCTTGACTGAAGACCATGATTAGTTCATTTGTTGAATCAGGTGTCTTCGTACTGGGCCGAGAGAAAAAGT
>NC_057941.1:3490000-3522500 GCF_018555375.3 Anguilla rostrata
TCTTTTCTCAAATACTTTTCTAAACTACTCTTGTACATCGTTTATTTATTGTTACATAAGAATTTTCCCTTGTCGTCTTAAAAAATGATTTATTTTATGCGCCTGCGCTCTGGGCGTGTCCTAGAAACCCCACAGGAAGTTTTTCAGCAATAAAAAAACGCGCTCAGGAGTTTTTAACGTTTACAGTCTCGAGATATAAGCTATATGATTTATCTATAGAATGAAATAATACTAGTCCCCACGTTGATGTATTATGGTAATGCACGCCATTTCTGCTGATTCATTTTATACAATGCTTTCTCTTCATTAAATTTGGTCTGGGCCTACTTTTGTAGTTTTCTCAGTTGTGAAGTCTGCAAAAAGTCAGTTTTAATGAAAGATTTTCCTTGTCTTTTTGAGTCTAAAGCCTTCCGTAGGCTACATAAACTGGCAGTTATTAATGTTTTACTATGTAAAACATAAATGTACAGTTGCATAGGCCTATGTTCTTCTATGACCTTTGCCATTTTACTGCTGATTACACATCCTTGATTATGCATACAATGAAGTAGCTTTAATCTGGAGTAAGTCTCATGGAATGAGAAACATGCTATAATACAAAATGCGGTTTTTTAAAACCGATCCCAAAGGGTCATCCCGAAATCCTCAAAGCTGATTCGTTCTCTGATGTGACCTTCCCGTGAGCTTCCTGATTTGTTCTCTGATTTGACCTTCCCGTGAGCTTCCTGATTTGTTCTCTGATTTGAGCTTCCTGTAAAAGCTCTGAAATAAAAGCACTGGTCTGATGCGTAAAGACGGGGGTAAGAGCGCAAAAACGCACCCCGTTTGTACTTCACGCCGTGTTGCTACAGTAGGCCCACGGACAGACCCGCGCTGTGTTGTGGATCTTGGCCTGGGTGGCGTGTTGCCATGGAAACCTCACCCCAGCCTGACTGATGCTGGGGAGGTAGGAGGAAGTTTGGAATGTGTGCAGTGGGACGGGGATGGGATGGGACGGGACGGGGCGGGACGAGTGGGTGGGGGGGTGGGGGGGTTGCAGGGTGAATTTGCAGCTTTTCAGCTGCTCAGTACATTATCTCACTGTCCTCCAGAAAAGGAAAAAAGGACCACAGAACCATACCAGAGTCCAGAGTCTGTCTAGAATGGGCACCCCATCGCCCCAGTGCCCACAGCAGGAGCCCCACCCTGGCTTCTGAAGGTTACGTTTATGAGGCTGAGAGAGAGAGGAAGTCCCAATCAAGTGCTCATTACAGACACGCCCGTGCTGACATTTATTAGAACAGTGCTCAGTAAGCGCTCTGTGTGAGCCCCAGGAGGGGGGGGGGGGGGTTTGTTAACAGCTACGCAGTTAAAGCCGCTTGGCTAATTTGAATGAGCGTGCTGGGTGGGTCGGCGGCGGTGCTGTTATTTAATCCGGGCCGGGCCGGGGCTCCTGTGGGGAGACGTGGCGGCGGTGGAGAGCACTTTGCCCCGCTGCAGCACACTGGCTCCCATTGAGCCCGCGGAGGACCGCGGAGGAAGTGAGAACTTTCTGGAACGTGGAGCACACACACTCTCTCACACACACACACACACACACACACACTCACACACACACCACAGACACACACACACACACAGACACACACTCTCTCTCTCACACACACATACACACACACACACACACACACACAGACACACACTCTCTCTCAGACACACACACACACACAGACACACACTCTCTCTCAGACACACACACACACACACACACACACACACACACACACACACAAGCGCACACACACACACAAGCGCGCACACACACACACACACACAGACACACAAGTGCACACACACACACACACACACACGCACACACACTCGTGCCTCGCGCCTCGCGAAAGGGACGCGTGAGAACGCATCATGCGGAATTTTCACGGATGTCACGGGGTGAATAATGGCGGTAGGCCGTCCCGCTGGAAGCAGCGGCTCCCGTTTCAGTCAGAATGGAGCGCCTGTCGACACCGCCAAGGGCAACCTCCCCAGCCCCCCCCCAACCCCCCCACCCCAAGCCCCGCCCGCTATTTATGCGTTGTGCTTTCGAAATGACCGTGTTTGATATTTTGTGTTGGCACTTTTTGGCATGGACGTTAGGCGGCAGACGCTGTGCTCAAAGTGCGAGGTGGAGAAGCGCGGTCAAAACCAAACTTTGTTCCAGGTTTAAATTTGGAAACACGAGATATATCACAGTCTTATCTGTATCTGCTCGTAATAGCTTTAAATGACTTTGTTGGCATCGGCTGATAAGATAAGATTATGGCCCGTACGATTGGTCAATAAATATGATGTAGCAGACATGAGCCAGAGAAGCTAGGCATTTCCTGAGCTGCTGACACTGTAAATGAAGTGCTCAAAAAGTGGCCTATTCATAGGCATCTGAGGCTCTTCATTTACTATTTGTTTTTAAATGAGTCATTTTTGGCATTTATCCTAGACAGACTAACAAACAGAGATATACAGACACTTAGTAGCTGTCTCGACTCATCCTTTTGCTTAAAAGAAAGTATGCAAATGTAGGCTACATATTTTGTTATTCAAATATAATTTAGATGTACCGTTCATGTTGGCTCGTCTGCTTTCTATGAATGGGAAAATTTGGTTGCAGCTAGAATTCGTGCTATAATGTAAAACAGGGAGACGGTCAGTATGGCTGGACTGATATCGGTTATTGATATCGTCCTGAACCTCCATACCGTGCTCTCCTAGTTTAAATCATGAGAATGTATTCTACCACAAGTTCAACAGTTAGCGAAACTAGGAGAAATGCTGTGAAAACAAAAATGTAAGAATTATTAGATTACCTACTAGTCCGTAGGTAATCAGAGCACTAATTTAGTCAGGTAAATGGCGAGCATTGTTGGGCTGAATGGCCTGTTGTCATCATTGTGTTGTGCTGTGCTACGCTGTGCTATGTTAGGTAATGTTGTGTTGTGTTGTTGTGTTGTGTTTGGAATACCTTGAGAAAATGGCATTGTGTTGCGCTACGCGCCTTTCCAGCGTGGTATTCTCGGAGTGGTGGATTTTCTATTCCTGGAAAACGATTGGACGAGGGGGGGAGAGTTGCGGTTTTGGAGAAAAAGTCAGACTTTCCTTCGGGAAGCCGTGTGGGGAACGTCCCCGGAAAGGCTTCCGGAAGTGCCCCTGGGCCCCGCCTCGTGAATGGGGCCTAAAATAGGCTCGCAGTCGGCACCACAAAGCAAGGAGGGGGCGATGTGGACCTTTAAGGAGCATAAATGCGTACAATAAGAGAGGGAGACAAAGTCGCTCCCGCTGTCTTGGGGCCCGACCGCAGTCAACCCGGACGGTTTCCGTGGCAATGTGTTTCGGCGAGATAAGACCCGCGTTTTTTAACGGGAACGAATGGCGGCGTGCTCTTGCCCGTACCCGGGCCTGCAGTGTAGCCTGTTCCTGCTCTCTCCAGGCGGGTAAGCGCCATTCGGCTAGCCCGCGGTTCTGCCGGTGTCGCCTGTTTCAGACGCCGCGGTGTACGCCCTTTTTAGCGTGTGGGTCCTGCTCTCTCCGGTAGGTAAGCGCCATTCGGCTAGCCCGCGGTTCTGCCGGTGTAGCCTGTTTCAGGCGCAGTGGTTTAAGCGTGTGGGTCCTGCTCTCCCTCCGGGCAGGTGAGCGCCGGTCGGTCGGCCTGCCCCGCGGTTCTGTGGGGGATCGAGTTCCAGGTGCCGAGCTGGAGCTAGCGCTCGCGCTCTTAAGCTAATGATTAGTCACCAGATGCTACGTGATCTGTGTCACTGTCACTCAGCCAGTATTTAAAGTACAAAAAGGGAACAGCGTCTGACTTCAGACGTGTCTGAGACCCGGGGGTGGGGGGGGCACTGTAATTATTTTTAAAGTGCCTTCAGTCTCCCAGTTAAAGCTGGCTGGATAAGCATAAGACTGTTATGGGGGGTATGAATAGCTAATAATGACATAATTATTATCCTTTAATACTGCTAATGAGTTATTTTCTATCACTGCTTGCGGCACCCTGTGCTAAAGGGCTCCTGTTATAGCAGATTAGTGCAGATTTTTTAAGCTGTTGTTGTCGTGGGAACTGAACTTCAATTTGACCTGTGTACCTCAGCGTTTTTTTGGGCTTCCTGTCACTGGCTGCTCTTCTGCGCGGTGCGAGCGCTAGGACGGGCCTTTAAACATTAATGGCGCACGTGTCGCGGGTTAGGCTAGCCCCGTGGCCCGGCACGCAGGGGGGTGGGGTGGGGGGGGGCACCACTGCCGCCGTTTATGCTCGAGGCCAACAAAAAAAAAAAGTTTTTTTCGTGAAATGAGACGCTGGCGACGCAGTCGCGCCTGTAGCCTTTAATCTGGTGGTCCCAGCTGAGCGCGGCGGTGCGCGATAAGAGCGGCTCTCAGTGGGCGTGTGCAGGAAGCCGCCCCCCCGCCCCCCCGCCCCACGCTGTCTTCCCCGCAGCGTTCGCCCGCGCGCAAGTCTGGGCGGAACGGAGGGCGGCCGGGCCTCACTTCCTGTCGGAATGCTGCGGTAGCCGCGGCGACCCTGAAATCGAGGCACTGACTGTGGGTGGGGTCACGGGCTTGTGACTTTTCTGCAGACTAAGCACTTTTATAAAATTAAAAAAATGAAAAATAAAAAGGAAAAAAGCGTGAAAGGCCCGAGTCATCGCTGATTGGCTCTGGGGCCTGGGTGATGCGTGGCCGTTATCCGGGGCTGCTGTGCGGGAGCACGTGCACTCTCGAACCCCTGCTGTTTGCTCCTAGAGGAGCTCGAGACTCGAGAAGGAAGCAGCGTTTTCACGAGGCTGCGGAGGACGCCGGGCTGTCTCCTCCCAGAAGGCCGAGGGGCAAGCTTCACTCCGGTGGTGGAGAATGCCAGGAGATTCAGCCTCGAAAAGCAGGTCTTTAAGATCAGAAGACCTCCATAAGAATTAGCATTTAATCATCTCTTGTCCCCTTTAAACAAACTTTCTGTTGGGTCTCCTGTGGGTCTTTTGTTCTGATTGCATCTTTGCAAAGGCAGACGCACGGCCACCCGTGCTGCATTGTGGAAGAACAGCTAACGGAAACGCTGTGGAAAGAGGTTGACTGTGGCCAACCACGGAGGGAGGGGGGGGGCGGGGTGGGGGGTAAATGGAAATGCAACGTTAGCTGGGTTGTTACTTTCTCTTTACGTACTTCCACCTACTCAACTCAGAATTTGGGTTTTCTCAGAGAGATTTCTCAAATAGCGCTGCCATTGTAAATTAAGTAAGGCACTCAAGCCTTTGGTTTTAGGCAGTGCTTCATTTCGAGTGTGTCTTAAGAGACGTGCTCGAGGATTGCTTCGCCGTGATGCAGTTGGAGGGTTGCGTAAGGGACGTTGCGCTCTGCCTGTAAGATCACAGAGCGTTCCTGTTCACACACTGCGCTGGACTTTCCCTTCAGCTCTCTCCCGTTGGGTAATCGCTGCTTGGCTGCTGCTGCTTAACGGTGCAGGTGTAGCTAGGGGGGTGTGTGTGTGTGTGTGTGTGTGTGTGTGTGTGTGTGTGTGTGTGTGTGTGTGTGTGTGTGTGTGTGTGTGTGTGTGTGTGTGTGTGTGTGTGTGTGTGTGTGTGTGTGTGTGTGTGTGTGTGCGCGTGTGTGTATGTGTGGTGTGTGTGCATGTGCGTGCGTGTGTGTGCGTGCGTGCGTGTGTATGTGTGGTGTGTGTGCATGTGCATGTGTGTGTGCGTGTGTGTGTGCATGTGCGTGTGTGTGTGTGTGGTGTGTGTGTGGTATGTGCGTGTGGTGTGTGTGTCTCTGTGTGTGTGTGTGATGTGTGTGCATGTGTGCGTGTGTGGGTGTGTGTGCGTGTGGTGTGTGTGCATGTGTGTGTGTGCGTGCGCGCATGTGTGTGTGGTATGTGTGCGTGTGTGTGTGTGCGGTGTGTGTGCGTGTGCGTGCGCGCATGTGTGTTTATGTAAAGAGCTCGGCACGTGTGTGTGTGTTTGTTTATGTAAAGAGCTCGGCACGTGTGTGTGTGTGTGTGTGTGTCTGTGTGTGTGTGTGTGTGTCTGTGTGTGCGTGCACGCATGTGTGTTTATGTAAAGAGCTCGGCACGTGTGTGTGTGCATGAGCGCAGACAGGCCACATGTCTGACACTGTTGATCCGATTCCTCCAGAGGCCTCCCTGCCAGCAGAGGTCAAAGGTCAAGGCCCTTCCCTCTCACCCATGTGCAGGTGTAGTGCTCCAGCTGAGAGTGGTCCTCTGGACTGTGTGTGTTGCGCACGTGCTCAGTAGAAAATATCCCCGCTGAGCGTTTGGGATTAGACAGTTAGAAAGTCATTCCTGTACTTGTGCATGGGGAGGGGAGGGGAGGGGGGGTAGGTACTCAGAATAGCTGATCCACTGCAGGTTTAACCTTGGTGGCTTTCTGTCTAATGTTGCTTCTATAAACAGGAAGAGGATGCTGTTTACCGTTGACTGATCATTTCCCATCATGAGCTGATATGAGCCCTTCAGACGTGGCTGTGCATTAACACCTGTGTGGTGGTTTGACACCATAGGTTAGGTCCGAGTATAGTTTACTGTGTGAACTGGACTCACTGTGTTCATGGCTATGAATAACTGTTACAAAATGAGTATTGCGCCTTATCGGGCCTGTGTTCTGGACTTGTTCCAGTGACCTTCGGGGTGCACTTATTGTTCATCGCTTTGGATAAGAGCATCTGCAAAATAGCTTTCAGCCGTTGCGCGGTACGGCGTCAGGGACGTGCTTCGCCGGGCCGGGGTCGGGTTCTTACGCTGGCGTGACGAGCGGGCGAGCGGCGGTTTCTGGGGCCGCGGGAGAATCCGGGCCCTCCGTGTCCTACAGGAAACGGCGGGTCTCGCGTGGGAACAGCGAGGCATTCCTATGTCACTTCCTGCCGCCGCTTCGCCGCCCTCCTTCGGGGAGATGTGAAGATTCCGGGCCGTGGAGCGTCTGACCCGGCCCCAGACCTGAACCCCCCCACCCCCCATCCCCCGGCCCGCCCCCACCCGACCCCCCCTCCCAACCCATCGGCCCTCTGGCGGAGGCGAACCAGATGGAGAGGCCGCCAGACACACACGGGGTGAAGCCTGACCTCCCTCAGAGCCTGGGAAAAGAGGGAGCGAGGGAGGGAAGAAGGGAGGGAGAGAGGGAGAAAGTGAGTGTGAGTGAGAGAGTGTGACAGTGAGAGGGAGGCAGGGAGGGAGGCAGGGAGGGAGAGAGAGAGAGAGGGAGAGAGTGTGACAGTGAGAGGGAGGCAGGGAGGGAGTGAGAGAGGGAGAAAGTGAGTGTGAGTGAAAGAGTGTGACAGTGAGAGAAATAGAGGGAAGGAGCGAGGGAGGGAGGGAGAGAGAGAGAAAGTGAGTGTGAGTGAGAGTGTGTGACAGTGAGGGAGAGAAAGAGGGAGGGAGCGAGGGAGAGTGTAAGAGAGAGAGAGAGAGAGAGTTAAAGACAGGGGTCGATTGGGACGCGACAGTCACTTTCAGTCTGAGGGTCATTAACCGACTGCCTGTCAGATTAACACAAACCGTGTCGGACAGCAGTGCTTAAATATGTGTGAAATGAATGTGTGTGCGTGTGTATCTGAGTGTGTGTGTGTGCGCGCGCGTGTGTGCGTGTCTGTGCGTGTGTGCACGTGCGCGTGTGTGCGTGTGTGCGTGTGTGCGTGCGTGCGTGCGTGCGTGCGTGTGTGTGTGTGTGTGTGTGGGTTAGGGTTAGGTTTAGGGTTAGGGTTAGGGTTAGGGTAGCACCGAGAGTAGCACCGCTCACTGTGTGACTGAGGTCCTGAGTAAACTCGTACACCAGGACCACGGAGCCAGGATTCCGGATTGTGCTGAGACCCCGACCCGCCGGGGGTGTCAGCAGGGCAGCTAAGCGTGGGCGTGGCGGTTCTGTGCGCGCCCGTCCCGTCAGCCTTGTTCGTTACCAGGCCCCTGACGCGCGGCACACGCGGGGTCTGTACGTCTGACACGGTGACGGTGGAGCGTCGGCCTATCAGCTGATGCTGAGCGTGCCGAGACATTGCTGGGGAGGGGGGGGGGGGCGAAAGGGAGTGGCGGCTACTTGCGCTGTTTATCCAGATGTCTCCCCCCCCCCCCCCCCCCCCCCCCCGCAGGGTTTTCAGTTGCTGGAGGCCACCAGGGTGTTTAGTCTGAGTGTAATCTTCTGCTTACCGTGTGTCTGATAGAACTCCCTCTTCCTCCCTCACTCTCTGTGTATTCTTAACCCTGTGAAGAGCAGCCTTTTTTGGAATGTTTATTCAAAATTCCAAGTCTGTATTCTAGAACTCCAGGGTTCTGTAAGTGGTTGTGACATCAGCGTTAGAATGTTCCGTTAAGAACATTCTGACCACACACTTGTGATGAATAATGCTTAGAATGCACAGAATAATGTATCCGCTTTAAAGCATTAATGGTGCATAGATCAATAAGGTCAGCATTTTAATTTGGTTATTCTTGTCCCTCAGATGGTTTCAGATTGTTTTTAAAAACAGACGAGTGGCCTGGGTGGGACACACTGCTCTGCGTTGGAGTGCAGAGACTGAATCATTCATTTGCATGATTTGAAACCATATATTTACAAGTAGTTTATGTTGTTTTTGCCCCCCCCCCCCCCACAGTGTAAAATGCCGTGGAAGGCTACCCTTTCATTTCTCTGCCAAGTCGAAGCTCCCTCTTGAGCCAATTCTTCTAAGCCTGTGTAGGTTGCGTCTATAAATGAGGTTGTTTCTTTAAGATTTCATAAGAAAAAAAAAACAGTCTATTTTCGTTTTTGGTCATGTCTTTAGTCACTGCCTCTGACACCATTATTAGTAGTTCAATGACCCATGCCTCCTTTCGAACCTTGTCTTTAGGTCTCTGTCTCACTCTCCCTCCATCCCTTCCCCTCCCCCACTCCTCCCTCTATCCCTGTTTCACTTCCTTTCTCTCTCTGTCTTTCTGTTTCTGTCAGCAGCACCCCCCCCCCCCACCCCCAGTAAATCCATATCTATTCTCTTACAGATCATGTAAAGGGAATTCTAGGGCAGTGACCTTGGTCTTGCCTTATAACGTAGCGCTTCATATATTCCTTTGGAGTTCAGACTGCGATACATCAACATGTCAACCGCGATACTGAACACGATGAACTGTCTCATGCTGTCCCACCCGCAGACTTACTGATTTTCCTGTTTTGATAAGCATTCAAGTACGAGGGAACATAAACAACAGGCCGTCTGTAATTTAGTTTTTATTTTTATTGTTTTTTTTTAAGCGCTGAATTCTTCTCTCTCTATAAATGTGTTTTGCTGTTGTGTTTGTTGAGGTTCCTGTGCTCCCAGGGTGTGGAGTTTCCTTCCCTTTTGTGCTTTTAAAATGCGGTCCGGCAAGATGTTAATTAGATAATTAGATGCTTGGGAGGTCTTTCGGTTCAGTTTTGGTTTTGGTTTGGGTCTCCTGAGTGGGGTACAACTGTGACACAGAAGAGAGAGATTTTCGCGGTTGGGTGGCCAAAAATGTTTTCATCGCAAGAAGCTGCTTGCTCACAATTTAACTTTTTTTTTTTCTTTTTTCTTTTTTTTTCAAAACCAGGGGACATTTTGTTTTTAGACGTGTCTCATTCCATTAATGCTGGTATGCAAATGCTGGTATGCTATGGCCTTGCCCAGTGACGGCAGGCTTTCTCACAGAGCTGTTTTTAAAAAACCACCCGCATCTCTCTCTCTCTGGTTTATTGTAAGCTGAGAAAACAGAACTGATCTTTGAAACGGGGTGGTTGTCACAACTGTAATTTCCTCTTGAACACCCCCAGCTAACCACAAACAGGGCCCCACCTTCAGAGCTTGACTGTGGTTGTGCAATGGCCTGAGAATGACTCCCTGTACCAGGGGTGCATGTCTCCCACCCTGGAGGGGGGTGGTCTGCACGCTGGTTTTTGTTCCAACCAGTTACCTTAGTTTTAGTTTTCTGTACTTACTTGAGCACACAGTAAAATCTTGAGGATACACTTGTAGTCTGTGGCTGTAGCTGGTGCTTATTGCAAGTGTCAGATCGAGATGTGATTGAGCTAATTAAATCATGAAGAGTGGAAGCTGGCCCTAAATCTTGAACCGGATTGGCCCTTGTGCACCCCTGGCCTGGCCGTAGCTCCCTAAACAGCTCCTCACAGACTGAACTATGGCAAACCTGGCATAAGCAAGCTTCCTGTCAGAAAAGAAAAATAAATGGCTCTGATTTTACACACGGCGCTGGTGATTGTAGTGATTATACTAACTTTTAGTGATGAACAAGCTTCCCGCCAACAGGCCCAAACGCCAGAGCTTTGGCCCGATGGCGCCTTGGGCGGTGTGGTTGAGGCGCTCGCGGTGCGAACCGTGCGGGTTCTGCCTGTCAGCGACGAGCAAGCCGCACACGCGCGGAAACAAAGCTCACTTTCTGGAGGCACCTTGCGTGCGATCGCTGGAGCAGACATCTCATTAACCGGCCCGATGACAGGAACACAATGGCGACCGTTTCGCCCGACGCCGGGCCTTTTCCGCGGGCGTGCGAGTTTGGCGCCGGATCCCGTTTTGAGGCAGACGCCGCGCGCCGCTGCCCGTTTGTATGTTCGGAAAAACGTTCGCCGCTACGACGCGGGTTGTCATGGAAACGGCTGTGACGTGAACAGGTGAACGGGCAAACGGCGGCAACGTGCTTAGTTACCAGCTTTCACACCGTTTCACCATCAAGCCCCAGCGCACTGAACTTTGACCTCTGCAGGGGGAAAAATGCAAAGCTTCATTTATTAAAAATTTTTTTAACGCTTCTTGTCTTGCAGGCGAAAAACAAAGAGACGGGTGTCCTGGCTGCCGCCAAGGTGATCGAGACGAAGAGCGAGGAAGAGCTGGAGGACTACATGGTGGAGATCGACATCCTGGCGTCCTGCGACCACCGTTACATCGTCAAGCTGCTGGACGCCTTCTACTACGACAACAAGCTTTGGGTAAGCCCTGACCGACCACAGCGAGACCATCCCCATCCCCCAGTCTCTGTAATGACCTCATTGGCTCTTCTGGAACAGTTCAAGCCCTCGGAACCTCATTTTGGACTGTAATTGGCTGTCGCGCATGTCACTCAAGGTTCACGGCAATGACCGACGCCGGTTTCCATGGCGTTTCGGTGCAGAAGGACGGCGTTTAGGCCGAGGTCCTGACTGAGTGAAATTCTGAGAAAAATGTTCGTAAACAGGCCTGCCTGGCATTTTTGTGTTGTGGTCTGTGGATCCTCAGCCATGGCTGTGCAACCAGGCTATGTAACCCCCTCTCTCCCTTCCCTCTTCGCCAAAGAGCCCAGACTCCATCGCTCCACTGGGCTGTGCCTGTTCTAATTCTGAAGGGTCTGTGCTTTAACTGAGGAATTTAAAAGCACTGCTGGTTTAATACTGAATTAAATGCAGAGTTAATTTAACACACTGTCTTAAACCCTCTTGTATGAGCAGGCAGATAACACGTCTGGCGTGTTCGTGATGACTTGATGTGGTTGTGATACGCCCTTGTTGTTGTGATACGCCCTTGTTAAAGTGGCATTTAAGTGTGTATGGTTGAAATTTGAGCTGATCCAGAGCACTTGATAGCTTAATAAAACCGCAGTGTGTGTGATTACAAGAGACCACCGGCGTGAGAGAAAACATGCTAACTGATCCTTAAAACTTAGCGTCCAGTTTTAGTTTAGATTTTGACTTTGACTGAGGCAGTGATTGAGACTGTGAATGTGGACCGGAGTGACTTCGGACCGGTGACTCTTATCTGTCATTTCACTCATCTTCTCGAATGATCGGCTGGATTCCTCTGAACCTCGTCCCGGTTTCCGGAAGAAACGGATCGGCCCGTTTTGAGAGCCTCGAACGTCAGCTTTGTGTTATTACTCCTCTACGTTTCCCACCGTGACTCATGGCCAAAGCAAGCACAGGCGTCTTTACTCGTTATGCTGATATTTAATGCTAAATTATTTGGAATAACAGAGTGTAATCGAAACTGCCTTTCACCCCAAAAACTTCCCTGCACTGTGGGGTGGGTGCGACCCCCCCCCCCCATTCTGCCCCCCCTTCAGAATAATACCCCCCTTCTGCATCGCTGTCATCTCTAATTCATCACAACCGCTTTTCTCTTCCCGTTATGTTATGTAACGTTTTTAAGGTGATGGAAACGGACGTGACAGACGTTTCGCTCTCGTGACGCGAGCGGTGAATAATGTATGAGCGCAGCTGGCTGATCCGTGTTCGCGTATTGTCTTCAGTTTTGTACACACGGTCGTCCTTATTTAACCTCATCGCATTATCCCTGACAGATTAAGAAAAAAAAGAACAGAAGGGTTTATAACCGTCCCTGCCTGTCAAAGCTGTGTACCTGCTAACGATTTAATGGGTAAATTCAATGGCGTTAATCTCTGGTGAATTCAAACTGGAAATATTCTATTAAGCATCAAGCAGAGTCTTACTGAAAATAAAGAAGTGCTATTTTTGCTTAAATCTGGAATGCAGGTCCTCGGCCAAGAAAGATTTTTTTTCTCAGTGACTACTTTATGTTAAAGTATGCAGTTGCGGTTACTCCATTTCAGTAATATTGTAACTTTTTGCCTGTTGTACTTACTTTTGAGGTTTTGTGAAAAAAAGTCTGCTGTCTAGGAAGATAATAGTGCTCTAGCAAAGCTCAAAATTTAAATATGATGGCTTTAGTTTTATGTTTTATTGAACATAGTAATCCTTAATGGATGTGGGTAATGCACATCCATAGCTTGTGTTGCTGGCTGTTTGACTTTAGCTGCCTGGCAATGGAAAGTCTTAACCTCAGAAAAAAAGCTAAATTGAGCATCCATTTCATTCAGAACTGCATTAAATTACCTGTATAATAAGAGATCCAAATGATCTTTATACCTCAAGGTACCATATTAGAGCGCATGTACATGTCTTTGTTTTAAAATATGAATATATTTAAACTTTTTAAGGGTGAAAAAATATGAAAATGTGCGTTTGTGATGCTGCACAAGCTCCCGCTCGTCTGGACGTTGTATTCCTCCGTTTGCTGGAAGGCAGGGTCGCGTGTTTTATTTCGGCAATTTCAGCGGCAGTAATTTCGACACGTGCCACATTCTTCACCGTGACCATTTGAAATAACGTGTCCTGGAATGACAGTCTTCGTGCGAGTCAGCTTGTCGGGCCAAAGCCTGATGCCATCGTAGCTGCATCATCCTTGAAGGTGTCACTGGAAGCCAGGGAATGTGTTTGCTAAAGGGCGTGTCGAGTGACTTTCAAACAATAGGCCTGTTCTAGCGTGTACTGCGTGTTTGTATTACCTATAGCCTGTGGATTGCATGCACTGATCTGCATCATGGATCACATGCATCGGAACTGAAATCGGAAATTTAAATGCAGATGACTTAACTGAACCTCCAACTACCCCAAAATACATGAGAAAGTCTTAGCGGTGAAGTTGTGAATTATGTAATGGATTATGTTCGGAAGAAAACACTTCACGTAAGCCTTTATATGAACGATTATGTAATTGAGCAGGTCACCCTAGAAAGAACACTAGCACCGCGTTTGTGGTCGTGTGACTGGGCGTCATCTCGTGTCTCGGACCGACCCCTGATCAGAACGCGGTTCTGTATCCGTCCCTCTGAAAGGGCGTTTGAATGGAGGCGCTAGCTCGAACGCGTTAGCGCTTTACACCGCCCCTCCTCTCAGCTGAGCTGAAAGGCTGTGGGGCTCGCGAGCACCAGGACAAACGCGGCTGGCATTCCACCGGCCCTAAGGTACATTTCCTCATCGGGAGACCCTCGCGCTGGCCCACGCTAGCTCGCTCGCGTTTGTACAAGTTAGCGAACAAGCTAGCGAAAACCGCACGTTTCCTGAGTCTGCCGTCCTGAGAGGGTTTGAATTTACTCTTCCCACCTGACTTCTATAATGTATTAATTTATTTATTTGTTTATTTTTTGGAGTACTCAGAAATAGTCCAGCTCTGCTCTGGGATAATGTCAGTTTTTATTCTGTTTTATTCCCCGTTCTGTGTTCGCCGTTTATAACCCAACATTCTTTTGTGTGTATGAAACAAACAAAAGAAAAAACAAAATGCGATCGAAGGAGGACGAGGACGTTGTCAGGCCTGCTGGCCGAGGTGGCAGACCACAGAGAGGGGAGTGTGTGTGTGTGTGTATGATTGTGTACGATTGTGTGTGTTTGTGTTTGTCTGTTTGTCTGTTTGTGTGTGTGCGTGTGGTAACAGTGTTAGGCTGCACTTTGACAGTGTTCAGGCTGTGCGTGGCGGCCGTGTTGAATAGCCGTCAGACTGCATTGCTCACACATGACATTACAGGCATTTAGCAGACGCTCTCATCCAGAGCGACTTGCGCAACTTCTCACACAGCGTTTTACACTGCATCCAGCTGAATACATACTGAAGCAATGCAGGTTAAGTAAGCTCGCTCAAGCATATATCCTCCTGGGACATCAAACCTCTGGCCTTTAGGTTACAAGTCCAGCTCCTTGCCCGTTATACTACACTGCCGCCCATGCGCTTCCCTCCCTGACGGCCGCTGGGTGCTGGGTGAGGCATTCCTGAACCCACTCGGGCTGCAGAGAGAGAGGCGTTTGTTCCCGGAGAGGCGAGGTTGAGAAGCACAGGGGCCTTTTTTTTTTTGCTGTGTACTTACGCTTTTCTGTCACTGTCCTGGTCAATATTTACAGGAATTTACGGTTTTTAAAAAAAGAAAATAGGCCCTTTGAGTTTGTCAGCACATCAAAGTTCTAGGACTGAATGGCGTTGTGGTTAGAATTCGTGCCAGACCCTGGTTTTCCCCCCTAATCTCACGGAAGTACAGTCCATAAAGGCGATTGTTTGCCAGAACAATCGAGCGCAATTAATGCATTGTGTTAAACATCGAGGCGTGGATCTGGAAACATCCCAGCACTCTCATTGTAAAAAAAAAAGAGAAAAAAAGAAAAAAAAAACGAGGTAAATAAAGAAGTCGATGAAATCAACAGTATCAACACGCACGCAGAGATCAGGTGGCATTTTGCATTATCATGTCCCACCTCCGGCCCTGTGGACATACTGCCCTGTTCCTCCGGGAGCTCCGAAGGCTTGTTTTTCAAGAGGGGAGGCCTGTGGCCCCTGAGGACTCTTCAGGGTAATGTGGGGGACACCTGGCCATTCCGCATGTGCACAGATAGAACCCCCCACCCCCCACTCCCACCCCCTCGGTCCAAGATCGCAATCACAAATGAAACTCTCCCGCCCTTTAAAAAAAAAAAAAAAAATTCGAACCCTTCCTAATTTATGATGGAGGTCCCCTGGCTTGGTCCCTGGATCAGAACCCCCCCCCCCGGCTGTAACACACACATTCTCTTATTAATAACTCTTATTTCGTGGCCCGGGTTACCCTGCTGTCTCTCTCTCTCTCTCTCCGCTGAGCGGCTGGGAGATGGGACCAGCGCGTGAGGAATGTAACGCGCTATTTCCAGGCAATATGAGACGATTAAGCCGGAGGGATAAATGTCAGCCAGAGAGCTGGCCTCTCTCCGCCAGACCCTCGCTCTGCTCGCCCTCTCCGCGCTCGCCCGCTCTGGTCTCCGCTCGACGCGCCAGAACGCTCGCCGTGTGCGAACGCGCCGCGGACGCGCCCTGCCCGTCGCCGCGGGCTACGAGCTTTGTTTGTTCTTGTTGAGCACACTTTACATTGTGTGGGATTTATTTACCGTCAGACACACTTTTCACGGCCAACTCCCATGACTCATCTTTCTTAGATAGCTATATGTACTTACCTCTACGTCTCTGTATGCGTCGGGTATTTATGTAAATAATTTGAGTGATTGTACCTTAGCACCTTGGTCAAAAGCGCCCCCTGATTTTGGGGATCAAACTTTTGGGTGGTTCTGGTCAGGTTCTTGGGCCTGCTTGTTGGTGGCAGAGACTAAACGCCAGCAGCATGGAAGCACATGACATTCACTACGGAAAAGGTAGTGAGTAAGATGACAAAGATGAGTAAGATGTGGTGACAAGAAGGAAAATATGATCAGAATGTCAGCTGAATTTAAAATAACCTGCTTCCTTATAAGCACAGTCATTCTGCAAAATTCAGTGTGTCCTCTGACAGGTTAGCTGTCATTTTGGGATGGCAGGTATGCCATCCCGCCAAGTTACGCCTTGGCGGGGGCATGCCCCATACCTATACAGCACCGAGAGTTTGGCACTTTTCAGGGTTCCCCACAGAAATAACCACAACAGCCACAGACACTCAGCCCTTAAAAACATTAAATTCTGTACATTCTGACCCCATTTCAACAAACTGAACTCATAAACAACTTCACATGTCCATTATCATATACGGTACTA
This sequence comes from Anguilla rostrata, assembly GCF_018555375.3. NCBI lineage: Eukaryota > Metazoa > Chordata > Actinopteri > Anguilliformes > Anguillidae > Anguilla > Anguilla rostrata. The sequence continues at coordinate 3,506,339 of NC_057941.1, forward strand.
CTAGAAATACAGGTTTCTGATTGGTTCCTGCTAATTTTGTACTTTGATTCAAATGTATCTTTTTATTTACTTTTATAACCTTTATTTAAGCAAGATCGAGCTCATTGAGATAAAAAATATCTTTTTTTCAAGAGCAACCTGGCCAAGACAGGAAATCTGCTGATTCCACTTCCAATTCTGTTCTTTGCAGATAGTTATTTCTTATGCAGGTCGTGCACCGTAATTTCCTGATGGCTGGTACCCAAGCCATTCTTAAAAACTGTTATTTCAGCAAGTGTACTAAACCTTCGGTATAAGGTAGATATAAAGTAGATTAAAATTAAATGAAAATATGAACTTTCAGCTCATTTTTATTTAATTACATCGTAACTATTACTACTTTATTACTTCATATGTCTATCCAGCACTAGACAGTACAAGCACGCCTTTTCAAACGGAACATTTGCAGCACGGTTGGTTCATTAGATTACAGGTTCATTCCTGTATCGCCGTGGCGACGTTTGGCCGGGTTTCCATGGCAGCGGGCGATTTAACCGTGCGGCATCCAGCCCAATGCATTAGCGGCTCCCGCGTGTCGGTTGGCAGAATCGTTAAACGCCACTTACTGGGTTCGTTGGGTGGGTGTGCGGGATTACATTAGTCTTGAATGTCACGGTGAAATGGTATTGATCCAGGAAAGATGCACTTTGCTACCGCAGTCTCGCTAAAGTGCTAATGTGGAAAACCCGGAACTTAAAGGCGCCTACTGGAAACGCGAGAAGCTCGTGTGCCTCTAGAGAATGTCTGACCTCTGACATCATCGGGGGGCGGGGCCTGCCGAGCACCATGGTGTTCCATGATGAATGGGTACACCAATCCCGTGCCTTCAGGAATGTTTTGAAGTATGGAAAAAATGTGAAGTAACCAAAAGCGGTTTTGTGGAGGCTTTATTATTTATTTATCATTATTATTATTATTATTTTAAATTCTGTAGAGCCATCTCTTATCAGCAAGTTGTCAAGTTGTCAGTCAGTAGGTAGAAGAATTTGAAGAAGAGTTCTATGGAAGACGTAGAATATTGCTTCCTGTTCTTTAAGTTTCACAGACTCATACTGTGCATTGCAGTAATATTGAAAACAAAGGTGTTCTGTGCTTGGGTTAACCCCAAATTGATTATATTTTTAAACCAGCTCTGGACAGATACAGTTAAGCTCAACTACAGCCGGAAACTGTAAAGCAGACGCAGGTGGGCTTTTTAAAACATTACGACGTTTTCGCCCGATGTCAAAACCTTCAGACGCAGTCATCGCGATGTACTTAGGAAATGAGATCAACCTCAGGGGAGCTAATTCTGATTTTGTGAGTGTATATGAGGGGCTATTTTCGGTAGAGAAGTATTAACCTCCTGAGCCCCCCCCCCACAATCTGAGCCTTCCTGTGGTTGTTGACGAAGCGCTCGTGAGCTGTCAGAAACGTCACGCCGGCGTGCGTGTGGCATACGGGTCGCCCCACACGCTTGCCGTGGCCCGCGAATGCAGTCAGACCTGCCCGGCTGCGTTCCTGGCAGACCGCGGTGGCTCATGAGACATCTAGAATATTCCAAGAATTTACTGACGGAGGGGGGGGGGGTGATATGTAGGAGTGACTTCATTGGAATTCCTCTCCACCTGCAGAAGTGACTTCCTGAATCGCCTTCGCTTGACATGGGTTGTCAGGGGTTTTGTTTTTGTCCATTTTTGAGCCCCGTTGCCGTGTTACGAGGAGCTTACAGGAAGTGAGGTCGCTGCGCACGTACTGCATGCGCCGCGGCCCTCGTGGTGTGCGTGCAGGGCGGCGACACCCGTTCGTTCTCGCTCGCGAGTTTCAGTTACCCCTGCTCCTGAGTAGTGAGCCGTTTCTGCGACGTACGCGAAGCTGCTCGCACTTCCTCCTGACGATGAGGATGATAGCGATGCTTTGCGCTTGAGTCGAGTGCATTCTAGAATGCGTCCCTGCGTCATGGCAACACACGTCTCCGCGGCGTCGCGCGCAGTTGTCAGGGGAACGCGTTTGCGGGAGGCAGACGCGCCGGGGGCCTGGCGGTTCAGTGACGAGCGGTAGAGGTAGCGCAGCGAACTTGGCGTCTGTTCCATAAACGCCGAAACAGTATCGCGGCTCCCGTTACCGCCCCCGACGATGTGCGTCGTCTAATGTTTCAAGGTCGCCCCTGCGAGGGTCGCGTTGAATTTTCTCTCCGGCACGAATCGCCCTTTCACCGTCACATCTTGACCTCGTGCGCGCCATGCGCTTTTCAATTTGCTGCTGGCTTCGACCGCGCAGCCGAAGACAGACGGGTGGTGCTTTTTTGAACGTGCGAGGAGCTCGGGGGGGGAGATTAAGGAGGATGTGTTTGGCAGGAAGACGAAGCCCCCGGGGCAGGGGAAGTTTCGCCGGCGGCTCTGTGGAGACGTTCTCTCTCTCCTTGCGCCGTTTCGCGTTACGTGTTCGCGCTGGAATTTCGTTTATACGCGTTTTCAAAACAAAGTCGCCGTGGCGAACTCCGGTACGCTGTCAACAAACGCGCGGATCGACAGTACGCGCATACCGCCAGCCTATCGCGCGGTCGCGCGTGAAATTTCCATAAGAACAGGTGTGACACTTTTAAAAATTTATTTATTTATTTATTTTTTTTTGGAACCACATTTTCTCCGGGAGGTAGTGTGTGGTAACTGAACTCTGTAGCTGACATTTTAAATGGCCCGTTTAAAGAGGTGGCTGGTCTGGTCTGCAGTGCGGGCTCCTAGCATTCCCACAGCTCTTATGCTCCTTCCAGAGTTCCCGAGCTCAAAACACAGCTGGCCTGAGGTTCCCCTCTGAATAAAGAGAGTTCCAGAGAGCCGGGGGGTTCTGGTTGGGGGCGTTCTGGCTTGGGGGGGGCAATACCTGGCCTCTACTAGGTATCTGTGAGAGGCTGGATCAAGTGCCGGAAAACCATTCAAACCAAGGATTTAAAAGAATCGTCTGTTGCCTTTTGATCACGTTCCCTGTGGATTTATAAAAAAAAAGAATAATTTTGTTGCCGGGTTTTTAGGCCGCAGTCACTCGCGTGCGGCGGTTTGTCCGAGCGTGTCCTCTCCGCGCTGTGAGAGCCCGTTAGACCAGGCCTGCAGGACGCACGCGCGCATATACACCGCTGAACGCGGTCCGACTTTAACAGGCCTCATTAGGAGTTTTACAGTCCTCATCTCTCACTCTGACGGGCTGTTGTGACCTCGAGCAGCACATTCATTGGGGGAAATAAAGCATCGTGAGGATCTCTTCAGCATTTTTTGTGGATGTGCTTGATTTTTTCCTTCTGTTCTTTGTCTTCCTTCGGTTAGTTCCTGGATGTCTTGACTCTGTTTCATGAGCACTGGCAGTGAGCGCGGCCTTCCCCAGATGGGATGATTAATTCTGAACTTTGTTCTGTTCCTCACAGATCATGATTGAATTCTGTCCAGGGGGAGCTGTTGATGCAGTGATGTTGGGTAAGAAGAATACTTCATTATGTATTGCAGTGTTTCAGCTTTTATTAACATTGGATTTGGATCTTAAGGGATTTTTCTTCTGATAGCCCCCCTGTTTTCTTTACCTCTGGATTGTTTCTCTCCTCGTTATGTACCTGTAGGCACAGTAGATAATCCCACAGCAGTGTTGTTTTTGTCTTCTTCTAAGGACTTCACTTTTGAAGAGAACAGGAAGTGATGTCATGTCAAATCTATGCTATTGTTGCTCTGGGTTTCCCCCAAAGGAGGAACCAACTCTGCGGGGGCGTTTTTTTCTCTTTTCTTTTCTTTTTTTCCAGTCTTCTTTGCTTGTACAGTAGATATTGTCCTGATTTTGTGGGTACATTTCCTTCAGTATTAAGTAAGCCTATGTTGAAATGAAAGAAGACATCCCCTTTCTTTCACAATTCATTTTGGTGGTTGTTGAAGTAACCAAACTGTCTGATGTTTAACTTTTTTTTGGTGAACAAGTATTTATTGATTTTTTGGAGAATAGCGGGTGAATAGTGTGTCAATAGTCAGTGAATGGTCAGTAAATAGCAGGTGAATCGTGTGTGAATATCAGGTGAATAGTGTGTGAATAGCAGGTGCATAGTGGGTGAATAGCAGATGAATAGCAGGTGAATAGCGGGTGAATAGTGTGTGAATAGCAGATGAATAGCGGGTGAATAGCAGGTGAATAGCGGGTGAATAGTGTGTGAATAGCAGCTGAATAGCAGATGAATAGCGTGTGAATAGCAGGTGAATAGCAGGTGAATAGTGTGTAAATAGCAGACGAATAGCGTGTGAATAGCAGGTGAATAGCGGGTGAATAGTGTATAAATAGCAGGTTAATAGTGTGTGAATATCAGGCAAATAGCGTGTGAATGCTCAGTGGATAGCAGGTGAATAGCGTGTGAATAGCATATGAATATCAGCTGAATAGCGTGTGAATAGTGAGTAAGGTCCACTCCACCTGCAGAGCTGGACCGGGGGCTGTTGGAGCCGCAGATCCGGGTGATCTGCTGGCAGATGCTGGAGGCCCTGGTCTACCTGCATGGCATGAAGATCATCCACCGCGACCTGAAGGCCGGGAATGTCCTCCTCACTCTGGAGGGGGACATCAAACTGGGTGAGTGTCCCTCCGCGGTGTCCCTGCGCCCCTCCGCGGTGTCCCTGCGCCCCTCCGCGGTGTCCCTGCGCCCCTCCGCGGTGTCCCTGTGCGCCTCGAGCCCTCCTTAGCGTGTCTTACACAGGCATACCCACAGACACACCTACACACACAGTTACAATAAACTTTATTTGTTGTGTGCTTTTCAGTCCACAGGTTCAAAGTACATTAGAATAATAAAATAAAACATAATAAAGCCATGCATTTGGAAGAAAGGCACAGAACTACAGCAACACACTGAAAGTCTATGCAGTATCTTCATGCATGTGTGTGCATGTACCCACGTGCATACACACATACACACACACACACACACACACACACACACACACAAACACTTGGTCTTGCCCCGAGCATCTTGAAGTGATTATGTGTAAGACGTGTGGGAATTTTCTCCGGTTCTCCTGTGTGCCGAGCCCTCTCGTTGAGTTTGATTTATGGGGCTTAATTGAATTAAATGGGCCTTTAGCGCGTAGCGCATTCTTAGCTCGCCCCGTGCATTCGAAGGCGAAAGCTCTTTGTCTGATTTGTGTTAACTCTGACGGCAGCATTGTGTCTCCTGTAATAGCCGTTCAAAATGTCAGGCCAAGTCAGGAGGCTGGAACGTGGATTAGGAGTCGGGCAAGGAACGAGAGCCCTTCTTCTGGGCTTCCTGAATATTCCCAGTGAACCTTCAGGCCTTTGTGAGGTCACAAACGTGTGATTAGAATGTTCTTTACCGAACATTCTGGTGCTGATGTAACAATCGCTGCTGGTGACTGAACGCAGTGGAGTTCTAGAACACCGACTTGGAATTTAGGAAAAAAAGAAAAAAAACATTCCAAAAAACCTGCTCTTCAAAGGCTACATGAGATTTTGCAGTTGGCAGTTAGTTCCTCATCCAGCCTTCGAAAGAGTCTGGCGAGCCCCCCTGTTTAACAGCTGACCTGCATCGCCTCCTGTGTTTTTACACTGACCCCCGTGAGGTGATTTAACGTGCCTGGGTAGCGTCGGGTCACTCTGTAAAACCAAATCATCCCCTGCGGTATTTAAAGCCGTCACATGCAATATCCTGGCGGTGCTCTCAGGAAGAACCAGCATTTCCGGGAGATGCTAGATCATGTTTAGCGGGATGGCGGGGGGTGGGTGGGGGGGGAGGTCAGGAAGAGAGGCTTCGCAATGGAAATGCACAGCTTTGGGGCTTTTGTGAAAGGGCTCATTGCTGACCAATCCTAGCCGGCCAAACCTCTGTGGGTTTGTCCTCTGTGCATTTTAACATAAAATTAAAGAAAGTTAAGTAAACTGAGAAAACCACTGGAGTCTCGTTGAGCGCTCGTGGGACCCTACTGTGCATGAGACTGATGTCTGCGTCCATTAATTCCTGCTGCGGCTCATCTTCCTGATCCCGCTTCAGTGCTCAGAAATGTATCCGAGCTGAAATGACGCTTTGCTTGTTTTGTCTTTGACCTTGCAGCGGATTTTGGCGTGTCGGCGAAGAACACCAAAACCCTCCAGAGGCGCGACTCATTCATCGGAACGCCGTACTGGTCAGTAAATCCGTCGGAATGGTTTTTTGTTTTTTTTTAAAGAAGCAGGCCGTGCGCGATTAGCGCCGCGCTAGCCCTCGTGTGTCATCCATGGATTGGCTCCAGATTTCCGACCTCCGTCCGAGCCCAGCGCCGTCGGATTCCCCCCCCCGCGCGCGGGTCCGGTATTCCCGGCGGCGTTCCGGAACGTCTCCGGATGTCTGGAATGCCGTCCCAGGGCCCGGCGCTCCGTATCGGCGCGGCCGGAAGAGAGGGACGGCTGGCCGCGTTCCCCCGTGCGGCCCGCTCGGAGTTCCAGCCGCGCCGCCGGAATGCCCGGACCCTGCTCTCCGCGCTCGTTTAATTAGGCCTGAGCTTTGGAGCGGCCCCCCGGCGCAGATGAATCATTTACCACAGGAAGCTGTCTGGGGTCCTCCAGCGCAGGAACCCCGTCTCTGGCGAACGGCTTCCAGCGCTGACGGCCTTTCTCATTCCACCGGCCGGCGTGTTTACGTTTCTGTGCTGCGCTGCGTGAGCTCAGCGGCCAGTGCAGTGTAGATGTGTATATGCTGTAATATATGCAGTCGTGTCATTGCTGGTTGTTTTATGTTTCTCATTCCAAAGGTCGGTGACCGTTCCTACGTTTATTGACACGTAATCCAGTATCTATAATTAGCTACTTTATTGCCAGAACAGCTGGTTTTTACACATACCGTAAACTATGTGTATTCCTGGATGAGTTATTGTGCTATAGTACTGTCATGTATGGGTATTTGGACCCACAGTACTAACCAGTAGTTTTCACCACAGTAGTTTTTTATGATTCCAAGGAGAATCCCACAAAAAACATCAAAAGTGTGTATTTTTAAAAATATCTGTAGCTGGTTATAAAAACACTCAGCATGTATTACATGTAATACCCTGCGTAAGGTTTTGAAAAATCTCAAAAATTTTAAGATTTTGATTTACTGTAGGCATCTGGACCCTGCTACTGCATACTTGCACAGTGTACTTGCACATTGGAATTCCTGCTCTTTGCTACTTGTTATCTTTACAGTTTCAAAAATCAATCATTTGTACACGTGAGGGTGCTTGTCCTCTGTCCGAGCAATCCGGAGTGTAAACACAACATTCCTTTTTTATCTTGAAAGAAAGTGGCCATTTTGCTTTTTCCCCTTGCCTCCAGCTCCCATAGTTCATTGCAGAGCTGTTGTTTTTACGATGTCTGTGAGGTGTTGGTGAAAGGGTTGACGTGTTGCTGTCGTCCTGTCCCAAATCTCGTGTGAAGGATGGCTCCTGAGGTGGTCATGTGCGAGACCATGAAGGACGCTCCGTACGACTACAAGGCCGACATCTGGTCGCTGGGCATCACGCTGATCGAGCTGGCCCAGATCGAGCCCCCCCACCACGAGCTCAACCCCATGAGGGTCCTGCTGAAGATCGCCAAGTCCGAGCCCCCCACCCTGGAGCTGCCGGGGAAGTGGTGAGTGCGCGGGGGGGTCCGGGTGTGGTAGGGTGGGGGTGGGGGGGGATTGGGAGGGGCCTTGGCACTGATCACTCACAGAAAATGGGCGGGTCAGTTTAGTCCCAGAGGGGTGGGGCTGGACTGCTCAGTCATACAGTATGTCTGACAGGGGGACGGAATAACCCAGAGATGTCGGGCTGTAGACTAAATCACCCAGAGATATGGAAGTGGGGTACATAATCATCCAGACATGTAGTGGGGGAGCGAGGTGTGATAAGTCTTAACTTGGCTGGGTGCTATGGCAGGTAGATGACCATTCCTAAAAATCTGGGGCAAGAGGATGGGATGTGGGTAGGCACACCAGGAGGTGTCTGTAGATAACAAGGGGATGTTTCCAATGGGGAGGGAGACAACCCTACTGCCCCCCCCCCTCTCCCCCTTACCCAGAACTATGCAGCTGAATCCGGCCTTGTTCATATGTTGAGCACAAGTGGAGATTGTGTGGTATGTGCATAGCTGCCGCTTCCTTAATCAGTTTTATTTCTTTGTGCTCTCCATCTTTCAGCAGATGTGAAAGCCAGTTATTCCCCAGCGTCCAAAAGAATGTTCCAGATGGGCAAAAAAAATGCATTTGCAGCGAGAACTTTATTTGTTGAGGGAAATCTCTGCGTTTGAGCTATTTTTAATCGACACGCAGGCCGTTATTGGGAATCGGTTCTGGACTCCCGGTTACGTTCTGACAAACGAGCCATTAAGACGGTGGCTTTATTATCTTGCAGAAGTGGCGCTTTTGCTGACGGTGCCCATGATTGTGTTTCAGGTCGCGGGAGTTTAAGGATTTTCTGAAAACGTGTTTGGATAAGAATCCTGAGAGCCGGCCAAATGCTGCACAGCTTCTGGAGGTAAAGATCTATCCTGTGTGTGCGTGTGTGTGAGTGTGTGAGTGTGTGAGTGTGTGAGTGTGTGAGTGTGTGTGTGAGTGAGTGAGTGAGTGAGTGGTGAGGAGTGAGCGAGTGAGAGAGTGAGAGAGTGAGAGAGTGAGAGAGTGAGAGAGTGAGAGAGTGAGAGAGTGAGCGAGTGAGAGAGTGAGAGAGTGAGAGAGTGAGAGAGGAGAGAGTGAGAGAGTGAGAGAGTGAGGAGTGAGAGAGGAGGAGGAGAGAGAGGAGAGGGAAGAGTGAGAGAGAGTGAGAGAGAGTGTGAGAGAGCATCTGTCTGTCTGTCTGCCTTTTGTAAATAAAACTAAAAACAAAACAGGTGTACAGGTTTCTCCTGCAGTGAAATCTCTAGATGTATGGAGGGTCTGGGAGGAATGCTGCTTGATCCTTTCCATAAACACTGCGCGAGACGGGAATGTGAAACACGACGGAAAACCGAAACCACCTGTTCAAAGCTAACCGTCACTTCCTGTCGAGGAATCAGGGCAGTTTTCCCCACCTGTTCCTCCTTAGTCCGGTCTACAGGTATTCTGTGTCTCTGTAGACTTCAGGTATTCTGTGTCTCTGCAGACCTCACTACTGTAAATTTAAAAGGCTTGTTACTGTTTTACTGCTGCCCTGTATAAAGCGGTGTGGGAAGAATGAAGTACACTGACCCTCTGCCCGTGAACCAATCCGGTGTAATTTCCCTTAGATTGCGTTCTGTGATGTGAGCGTTGTTATGGGGGCATGGCCTCTAGCTCTCATGCCAGTTTTCCACGCGCTGTCTCCATGTTTTAAAAAGAAGGGACCAGGGAATTCTCGAGGGGCTGAGCCGGGTGGCTTCAGGCTCTGTGGGAGAATATTCCCACTGTTCCGGAACAGCCCGTGGCGGTCACCGCGTTCTCCCGCTGGACGGACCAGAATCCCCCTGGGACGTCATCGCCATGGCTACCATGGCCCAAGCTCAATTCTGGGAGATGGTGTAGGAATGAGGGCAATGTCAGGGCTGAAGGGGGGCATGAGCCGTACGATATGGCTGCGCTTGCTTGCGTCCTTTTTCGCGATAACTTGGGACCGGACAGTCGCAAAAAACGCCACTAGCCCGACTCGGCTCTTGAACGCGCCCCTCTTGGCCAGTTTCCGCGTTTGTCAGGGACAGTTTGGGGGTGAGTTCGGGACGGCACAGCTGGAGCACATCTGGGTACTCTAAAAGGAGGCACAGGGCCCTCTGGGTGTTCTGCTCTCCCCCCTCCCCACGCCCTACCCCCACCCCCAGACCGTGGCTCCGCGCTGTAGCTTGTGCCTTATCCGTTAACACCATTTTCACCTATCACAGCAGCCGTGGATACCAGGAGTCCCAGGTCAGCAGCTTCATTGCTCTGTGGCGATAACGCACACATCTGTGGAGTCACACAGCAGTTCCACTGCAGCTTCCATTTTGGCTCTGTGGCGATAACACACACATCTGTGGAGTCACACAGCAGTTCCACTGCAGCTTCCATTTTGGCTCTGTGGCGATAACACACATCTGTGGAGTTACTCAGCACTTCCCCTGCTGCTGCTATTTTGCCTTTGTGGAGATAACACACACATCCGTGGAGTCGTATGGCAGTTCCCCAGGAGCAGCCATTTTGTCTCTGTGGTGATAACACACACATTTGTGGAGTCACACGACTGTTTCCCAGTAGCTACCATTTTGGCTCTGTGCTGATAACACACACATCTGTGGAGTTATGCAGCAATTCCCCAGTAGCTGCCATTTTGGCTCTGTTGTGACAACGCACGTTTGTGGGGTCACACACAGCAGTCCCCCTGTAGCTGTCCCACCTTGGCACAAGCACGGGGGCAAAAAGCTGCAGAGCGTTTCAGTTAGGGGAGGGAGAGCAGAGAGGGGGGGCCTTCTAACAGCCCTCCAACCACGTACAGACACGCTGGTCACCTCAAAAATGCCAGAGCCTGCCATTTCCACCTCTGCCTCAAATTACAGAGGACTTCAACATCGTTCCGAGTAAATATCTATTTATTTTTATCTGATCGTAAAACCTCATTTTTAAACTTAGTAAGAAATGTGGAAAAAATATACAGTTGACTAGGCCAGGTAAAAGGTTTTGAAGAAAAAAAAAAAAACCAGAAAAAAAACAAGAAGAAAGTTGTGAAAACCGCGTTGGGCGCGGCAGTGAAAGAGGACTTTTGTTTCCTGGCCGCGTCAGTGTTGTGGCTTTTTTTTTTTTGCGCGTGAGAGGCGGGGACTTTGCTGACGACCTGATTAATTTCAGTCACCGGAGAAGACGAAGGTCCTCGTTATCGCGTTCGGCAGCCGATGAGGCCGAGCGCCCTTCTTCACGCATGAAGCACTTTCGCGACTCTTACCTGCGCCAGCTGTGACAGGTGCATTATCCCACGCGCGGCCGGCCTGAATAATGCATGAGATCAGCATTACCCGCCTGCAGAAACAGCCTGTCCTGTCAGCAGCACTTTCTAATGACCCCTCCAACGCGCCCATGGTGTGCACTTTAAGGAGGAGTGCACAGTCACGCACGCGTTTTTGTGTTTTAAAAAGTGCTCACATTCAAAGCGTCAGTGAAAGGAATTCGAGATGCAAAAATGTCTGAGTTCACTAGCACTATAAGTAAATAAATAAATGGATAAATAAATAATAAATAAATAAAATGAAAGGGAAGGAGCACTTCTCGGCCTTCCTCAGTGTCACGCCCGTGTGTGTGTCATCGTGATAGTGGGAAAAAGATGCACGTGAACTTCCTGTTTGATGTTTTTCATCTGTTCAGTGTTTCACTGAGGTGAGGTGCGGTGCCACGCCCAGAACTTCTACTAAAAAAATAAAATAAAAAGTGTTGATGATGCGTGTCCAGATGGCCGCTTGTTTTTGTCCTCCAGTGAAAGTTCCTGTCTTTCCTGTCGTCCCTGCGCTGTCCTGACACCCCCCACCCCCTTGTCTGTGCCCCCCCCCAGCACCCCTTTGTTAGCTCGGTGAAGACCAATCGGCCGCTGCGAGAGCTGGTAGCTGAGGCGAAGGCCGAAGTCATGGAGGAAATCGAGGACAATAGAGAGGAAGGAGAAGAGGAGGACCCGGCCGAGCTCTCGTCTGTAAGGATGTTCCCTGCGCCCTCTCTCACATCTGTGTCTCTCCCCCCCTCTCTCTCTCATCTGTGTCTCTCTCCCCCTCTCTCTCTCATCTGTCTCTCTCTCCCCCTCTCTCTTCTCTCCCCCTCTCCTCCTCACATCTGTCTCTCTCCCCTCCTCTCTCCATCTTCTGTCTCTCCCCCTCTCTCTCATCTGTGTCTCTCCCCCTCTCTCTCATCTGTGTCTCTCCCCTCTCTCTCATCTCTGTCTCTCCCCCTCTCTCTCATCTTGTCTCTCCCTCCTCTCTCTCATCGTGTCTCTCCCTCTCTCCCCTCTCCCCCTCTCTCTCATCTGTCTCTCTCGTCCTCTCTTCCTCCTCCTCTCATCTGTCTCTCCTCTCATCCTCTCTCTCCCCTCATCTTCTCTGCTCTCTCCCTTCTTTTCACATCTCTCTCTCTCTCTCTCTCATCTGCCTGTTTCCTTCCCTCTCTCTTTCCTCCCCTCAGCCTCTCCCTCTATTCTTTTTATGTCTCTGTCTCCATCTCTCTAACACTTTCTCTCTCCGTGAGTGGAGAATAGCCTATTTGTCAACCCCGGTGGGACACAAAACAATATTCATTCACTGAGATAGACGGTCTTAATTCCCTTTTAGGGAGTGTTCCTGGTTTTATTATTGTTAAGTTTCCTTCATTGTGAGGTCACGCTCTCTTTGATAATACGGTTTCTCTTTCCCAATCTGCATAGCTTCACCCCCGACCCCTGGTGAAGACAGTGTGATTTTTAGCTATTTCCAGAAGAGCTGGATGTGGGGGGGTGTATGTACAGTAATAGTGTGATGTCAGTTACCTCGTGTGTCTGAGCGGGCTGCTCAAGCCGCCAGGCGTGCGTGACATGTCCTAGCACCGCCCTAGCACGCGATGTGTCTGCAGCGGGCGTTAGGGCGACAGAGTGTTGGGGAGGGGTGATTAACGGCAAGCGTGCAGTCAGCGGAGTGTTGGGTGTGGGGGGGTGGGGGGGGTGTGATTAACGCAGCACCCCAGTGGCACGGTGTTAACACGGCGTGAGCATCGTCAGGAGCTTCTCTTACACTGGGCTGCGCAAACACAGCTGTGCAGGCAAGTTTACCTCTGCTGCCAGCACAGACGCACACACACACACACATCTCAAACACTCACACACACACACACACACACACACACACAGATCACATACACACACACACACACACACACACAAACACACGCAGATCTCAAACACACACACACACATAAACACACACAGATCTCAAACACACACACACACATACACACATCTCAAACACACACACACAGATCTCAAACACACACACAAACACACCTTTTCCACTCCCTAGCTTTTTTTCTTTCCACCTCTGCCTCCTACTGCTTGTACACACAGGCTGTCTCATCTCCCCCTTCACAAACACACACTATTTCTACCCAACCGCTTGCACACACAGACCCTCTGTTTCATCTGCCCCCCCTTAACACATGGCCTCTACACTTTTCCACATCCTGGAAACACACACACACACACACACACACACACACACACACACACACACACACTCAGACACTCCATGTTCCATGGCCTCTGCTGAATTCACTGAGACTAACAGCGTAGCTGCGGAATGTTCCGGATCTTCTTGCTGAGTGCAGCGACACGTTCTGTTCCTGCACGAAACCCTGACCCTCCACACCGGCCTCTACTCGTAACGACAATTCTCACACTAACCTACTGCAGAATTGCTAAAAAACATACGATACAGTGCCGGATTACTCATTTACGAGTGAGAGAAATTCACACTTATACACATTTACAGAGATCTTGTGCGGCTTTTCTAGAAGAAGCCACGCCTGGGCATATAGCAAGAGTGACTGTCAGTGTCCAGTGTCCGGCGGTCACTTTTACAACGCAAGCAAACGCAGGCAGAGCGTCTTTTTTTACGAGGAGCGCGTTGACCTCTGACCTCTCTCTCTCTCTCTACGGTGTAGGAAGAGGTGGCCGGTGTCGGCCGCCCCGTACTCTTTAAATAAGGGGTTTATCTTTAAAAGGACAGAAAACGAGCGAGAGCGCGTTTCGCTCCCGCTGACAGAGGAACAGAAACCCGACCGGGGGATTTCGTCCAGCCGACGCTAAAAATAGTCGCCGTTTTGTCCTGTACAAAAATACCGGGCGCGGCTGGTCTCGGGCCCACTGGCTGCCGGTTATTAGGGTTCGAGTTTAATCTGCCGTTCTGAAAGAATTAAACCAACAATTACTTGTAAAGAAAAAACAGTATGAGCCATGGAAAAAGATATGAATATGCACTAGGTACCCTTAAGTTTGCAATGAAAAACAGTATGAAGTTAAACTTTACAGTATGTTAAGTGAGTTTGTACATGTTTGTATTTAAGTATATACAGATGCACACACGCACACAAACATGCATACACTCACACGTGTACGCGCACATGCATGGAAGACAGATACAGCACACAACTGCATACCTCACGTGCCGCACATGATGAGCACACAATGCCATACATTCAATACACATACACACACACGTGCATGCACACACACTCGCACGCACACACACATACATACACTCGCACACACGCACATGCACGCACACACACACACACGCATGCACTCAGGCACGCACGCACATATACACACACACACACACACACACTCGCACATGTACACACACGCACGCACGCACACACGTATGTCATAATTAAACACACTCATTCCGGATCTTTATTCGGGTCGGCTGTGATACATCAGTGGCAGCTGGTGCTTCTGCCGGTTCTGACGAACTTGGGGAGTTTTATATCAGATCTGCGCCAGCGGAGAGAGGATGGAGCCTTTTGTCCTTCATTCCTGCTCTCCAGACGCAGTCTGAGAAATCCCCCACCCCACCCCACCCCCTCCCCCGCTCCGCTGAGGGACGGGGAAACGGGAATTTTGGAAGACTGGGGAAAGGACTGCTGCTTCTCCTGTGTAGGACGCGTCTAAACACAGCTCTGCGCTCGGACCAAGTCCCGTCCCCACCGTGTTAATAACTGTGGACCGCTCCTCTCGTACAGTAATCCTGAGGAGGAGGCCGTAAAAACAAATAAAAATAAAAATAAAATAATAGCTTACCGTAAAAATTTCGATGACGTCGTTTGTTTACGCTGGCAGCCTTCCCGCTGATTGCGCAGATGAGAAAGCAGAAGGCGCTGTTACGCGATCATGCGGCGCGGGGAACTGGTTTGAGCCTGCAAGGCTCGCTTTGTCTCTAAGGTCAGGGCTGGCTGCGAGTTCTAACCCCGGAGGACTTTGGCACGCGGTAAGCGCAGGATTCCTGCGCGCTGTTAGCGGTGATACGCGGTAATGATTGACGGCGTCGCACTGAAACCGCCGGAGGCGTTCCGCTGGGTTCTCTCTTAACCCTTTCAGGCCCGTGAGGCCGCAAGTATGTGATTGGAATGTTCTTCGCGGAACATTCTAATGATGATGTCACAGTCGCCGCCCGTAGTTGGAAAGCGGTGGAGTTCTAGAACGCTGGCTTGAGAATGTTGAGCGAACGTTCCGAAACTCCTGCTCTTGGAAAGGGTTAACCGTGCGCCTTCCCCCCCGCAGGCCCCGGCCAAGGATCCCTCAGAAACCAGTCAGACCAGTCTGGAAGGGGACCACCCGGCCGACCTGCCCGCCCAGCCCTCCCTGGAGGACGCGAAGCCGGCGAGCCCCGAAAAGGACCGGTCGGACAGCCTGGGCCGGGACAAGCTGTCGGACGAGGGCTTCGGGATCTGCGACCCGGACAAGCCCGAGAGCGAGACGTCCGTCAAGACCTCCAGCTCCGACTCCGGGATCGAGGACGGCAAGAGCACGCCCACCTCGGAGGAGGGCAAGCCCGCGGCCACGCCCGAGACGGAGGTCCCGCCCCCTCTCGCGGCCCACCCGGGACCGGGGAAACCCGAAAGCGAGGGGGAGGCCGTGGACGGGCCCGTCGACGCGGTGACCGGGGCTCTGCCCCGCCTCCAGCTCAACGGGGGCCTGAGGAAGGATTCGGAGGAGCTGCCGTCGCCGGGGGAGGGGCCTGAGCACCTGAGCGGCCCCCCGGTGCGGGCCAAGAGGAAGGCGTCCCAGCGGTACTCTGACACGGGCAGCACCTCCGCCTCGGACAGCGCCGACCTCAGCCTCAACCTGTCCGGGGACATGACCGTCAACAAAGAGACCGGCACCATTTCCGTCAGGGTGAGTCCCGCTTCTGGGGTGTCCCTGCTGAGGGGAGGGGGGAGAGGGGGAGGAGGATTAGGGCCTCTTCTGTTGGCTGAGTAAGCCTGTCTCTCTTCTGTCAGCCTGTTATCCTGTTAGCAGGGTAACAGGTTTCCTGCAATGTTCTACAATTTCTGAGTGAGCCTTCCACTCTGTCTCAGTGCTGTGTTCCCCAAGCTGGGCCTGTTTATAATTATCACTGCAGTTCACTGTGTACCTCTTCTGTGGCTGCCTGTTAGTCTGTTAGCTGAGCAAGCCTGTTCTCTGTCAGCCTA
>NC_057941.1:3527500-3580000 GCF_018555375.3 Anguilla rostrata
TTCGATTCCCGGGTAGGACACTGCCGTTGTACCCTTGAGCAAGGTACTTAACCGAAATTGCTTCAGTATATATCCAGCTGTATAAATGGATACAATGTAAAATGCAGTGTAAAAGTTGTGTAAGTCGCTCTGGATAAGAGCGTCTGCTAAATGCCTGTAATGTAATGTAATGTAAAAATGTGCTAAAATGTCATAGTCTGAGAGCGATATTAAGTGTGTGGAGGCAGGGACAGGCAGACTCAATGTCTCAAATGCTCCAACGCCCCCGTCCCTTCAGACCAAGAAGAAGTACTACGACACGGAGCTGGAGAGCCTGGAGAAGCAGCAGAAGCAGACCATCGAGAAGATGGAGACGGACCACGCGGTGCACCTGCGGGACGAGACCAAGCGCATCCGCTCCGAGCAGGAGAAGGAGCACAGCCGCTTCCAGGAGCAGCTCAAGAACAAGAAGAAGGAGGTGGGGGAGGGGCTTCAGGGTGTGGGGGCGGGGTTAAAGAGCTGTAGAACTCGGAGGGTTGGGGTTGTTATTAAAGAAGTTTTTGTTTTGCACATTTACAGGTTAAGCGGGAGGTTGAGAAAATGCCGAGAAGCCAGAGAAAGGAAAGCCTGAAACAGCGAATGGGCTCATTTCAGCAGACCAAACAGACGGAGGTGAGCACACGCTGTCTGCTCTCACCTCCCAATTCAGCCGTCCTGCCCCACCCTCCATGAAACCCCCCACCCCCTCCACCTTCCACCTGACCCCCCCCCCCCCCAAAAAAAATCCAGTGCCTGCCTATGAGGTGCTGCCAGTACCGAATGCTGGGGAGGACATCACAGCATGTTTGGACTCACGCTGGTTTTGACTCATTCGTATTTGGTCGTGACTCATCCTCATGGTCTTTTATATTGTATGAGTTCTTTTAATATCCACCGTGAGATGATTGGCGTATAATGAAGTAGATCATTTAAGATATGTACTTCTAAGGCGTTACACTGTAAAAAAAAACTGATGCAGTGGAGTTCTAGAACACTCACACTTAGAATTTTGAAAAAAAAAAACGTTCCAAAGAACCTGCTCTTCAAAGGGTTAATTGTAAAAGAACCGTGTTAAGGGAGTGTTCAGTAGTGTGAGCGTTTCTCCTCCTCCTCCCTGGACTCTCTCCTCAGGAGCAGAAGTTCCTGGCGGCGCAGAAGGAGAAGCTGGACACGCTGCTGAAGAGCATCACGGCGGAGAACAAGCGGGAGATCTCCGAGACCGAGCGCCAGTGCCTGGAGAAGAAGCAGCACCTGATCCGAGGTGCGCCGGCCCTCCGACAGCCGCTCCTTACCCGCCACGGATAGGCCTAGCTAAAGCCCCGCCCCCAGAGAAAGGTCAACGACAAACACTCCCACCCCCCCCCCCAGAGAAAGGTCAACGACAAACACTCCCACCCCCCCCCCCCCACGCACTGAGGTTAACACACACTTGACCCCCCCACCCACCCACAGAGGATAATCAGGAAGCTCTAGGGCCCGAGTGCATCATCATCCGGACCCTGGAGGCTGAAGCTGGCTGAAATAGCGCTGGATCCAGTCCAGCACGGAGGCTAGCGCCAGCTAACAGGAGAACCATCTCGCACTACTGCTGTGCTGTGTGCCGCTGGGCTAGCTTCTGTCCAATCCCGCTCCGCTTCCCGAGTTATCATCCAAACAACGTTGGCGTTTCTTCATTAAACAAGGACACAGTTCCATTGATGCAAAGCACCACACGCACCAATTTCTGCTACTTGTGCACAATAGCTCCCCCATGTGGAGAATCTTCAGCCAGCTGAATGTGAGTCGAGCTAAAGACTTGAAGCAGAGGCATTACAGCATTTACATACACTCTGTTGTGTTAACTTCCCCGTGGGGGTATTTAACTCCCTCCCTCCACACACACACACACACACACACACTCTAGTACACCGCATGCACTGCGTGTCTCTGACTGCTACAGGGATTCCGGAGGGGCCTCCTGGATTCTTCACAGACTCTGATTTATTCTGTTACCGTCCTACTACCCAAATACACACACTCATCAGGTCCTCACAAGTGCTGGTTTGGAGGCTTGTTACCCTGGTGTGTTAGGACCCTAAAGCACACACTCCCCTCTCTCTGGAATGCTAAATTGTCCTGTGCTCAGAAATGTTAGCTCATAGACACACTTTCCTTCGCCCTCTTTCTTTCTCTTTCTCTTTCTCTTTTTACACACACACACACTCTCTCTCTCTCCCTCCCTCCCTCTCTCTCACTGTCCCTCTCTCCTCTCTCCCTTCCCTCGCTCCCTCTCCCCCCCTCAGAAAGGGAAGCTGCTATCTGGGACATGCAGGAGCATAACCTCCATGAGAGGCACCAGCTGTTGAAACAGCAGTTGAAAGATCAGTACTTCCTCCAGAGACACCAGCTGCTGAAGAAGCATGAGAAGGTACCGTGCTGGGAGGGAGAACCTTCCCCTGTTTACTCATCCATTACTGCTGTTTCCAGTGTGGAGTTATTTAAACATTTACATTTTTCATTCGCCGTTCAGAAACCCTATCCACAAGTCTGCTTTTTTTAACATGTTATCAGTGTCTACAGCTATTTGCGGAATTAGCTTGTAAAAGTTTCCTTGCGTGCTTGCGTGTGTGCGGACATATGTTCAAGTTAATGTTACGATTTTAAAGATCTGTTTGGTTTGTATTTAAGATATTAAACTCTTTCTTTCTCTGTCCTTTCTTTCTCCCCTTCTCTTTCTCTCCCCCCTCTCTTTCTGTTTTTGTGTGCATGTGTGTACATATGTGTGCTTGTATGTGTGTGTGTGTGTGCGTGTGTGTGTGTGTGTACATGCATGTTTGCGTGTGTCTGTGTGTATATATGTGTGTATGTATATGCGTGTTTCTGTGTGTGTGTATGTACGTGTGTGTGTGTGTGTGTATGTATGTGTGTGTGTGTGTGTGTGTGTGTGTATGTATGTGTGTGTGTGTGTGTGTGTGTGTATGTGCGTGTGCGTGTGCGTGTGCGTGTGCGTGCCTGTGTGTGTGTGTACACGTGCGTGTGTGTGTGTGTACACGTGCGTGTGTGTGTGTGTGTGTGTGTGTATGTACGTGCATGTGTGTGTGTGTGTGTGTGTGTGTGTGTGTATGTGTGTGTGTATGTACATGCGTGTTTGTGTTTGTGCGCTGCAGGAGCAGGAGCAGATGCAGTGCTATAACCAGCGCATGGTGGAGCAGCTGAAGGCCCGGCAGCAGCAGGAGAAGGGCCGGCTGCCCAAGATCCAGCGCAGCGAGGGCAAGACGCGCATGGTCATGTTCAAGAAGAGCCTGCGCATCAACTCCACTGGCAGCGCCGCCGAGGACCGCGAGAAGATCAAGCAGGTGCGTCCCCGCGCCCGCCAACTGCGCAGACCGGCCGCCGCCCGTCAGCCGCGCCCGCACCCGCCCCTAAACCACGGCCTGCGCCACGCCACCCTGCCAGGGCAGTGCTCTGCATATTTACAGGGATTCCTCAGGCTGTTTTTGTAGGTCTCGTTCAGTTAATGGGGGATCCAGAGTTTCTGGGTGTGTGGAACACAGCTGACCCTGTTTTCCACGGTTTGGTGTAGGGTGGGTTGTGACGTTATTTGACCTGCTGCGTGTGCACCACGTGTAGGTGCCTGTCTCCGGTTCAAACAGAAAAACTGACACCATTGCACTCAACAGCTTAAAAAAAACATTGTGTGATATCAGCGATATCGTAATTAAAAATAAATCGTTTGCACACAAAAAGACCAGAAAAAGTCACTTTCAACTTATTTATTCTCTTAATCAGCTGGGGAACGAGATACACAAACTGTAATGATTGTGTATCTTGTTCCCCTGTTGCTTGAGAGAGTCTTGCCGTGTGCAAATCGTTCCTCTCTGTGTCTGCAGTTCAGTCTGCAGGAGGAGAAGAGGCAGAAGGCCGAGAGGCTGCACCAGCAGCAGAAGCACGAGAACCAGATGAGGGAGATGGTGGGCCAGTGCGAGAGCAACGTCAGGGAGCTGCAGCAGCTGCAGGTACGACCACCGCAGACACCGCCGGTCCACTGTGTGCTGGATGATGATGGATGTCTTGGTCCATTTTCTTCTGGTTGACAATGGATGTCTTGGTCCATGGTTGATAATGGATGTGTTGTTTGATAATAAATGTGTTGGCTGATAATGGATGTGTTGGTTGATGATAGATGTTTTGATTGATAATGGATGTGTTGGTTAACAATGGATGTGTTGATTGATAATGGACGTGTTGGCTGATAATAGATGTGTTGATTGATAATGGACCTGTTGGCTGATAATGGATGTGTCCCTCCTATGTGTGCAGAATGAGAAGTGCCACCTGCTGATAGAGAATGAGACCCAGCGGCTGAAGTCTCTGGACGAGATGCACAACCAGCAGCTGAGAGAGTGGAGGGAGCTGCTCAAGCCCAGGAAAAAGGTCCGGACCACGCCCTGTCTGCCCGTCCCACGAGCCCTCCGCCACCGAACACGCCCTGTCCCCGCACGCTGACCACACAACACCCCGTCCACCACACGCCCCTGCCCCACCCGAAACACGCCCCTGCCCCGCCTGAAACACACCCCCATCCCACCGAAACACGCCCCTGCCCCACCCGAAACACGCCCCTGTCCCACCCGAAACACGCCCCTGCCCACCCAAAACACGCCGTCTGTCCTTACCCCTTCCTGTCTGCATATAAGCACTCCCACCTGAATCCACATTCACCTAATATCCTGTGCAGCACAAGTACCCCTGCTAGCAACTCCCATGTGCGCGCGAGTACTTACTTCTCAAAGATGCCCCTGGATATGACCGAGCTCTCTGTGTGCTCAGGTTCACTGCACTGTGTGCCTCTGCAAACGTGTTCCCCAGTCATGTGACGAGTGCCCTCGCTTCACCCGCAGGCCCTGGAGGACGAGCTGAACCAGAAGAAGAGGGAGCAGGAGCTCTTCTTCAAGATGAGCGAGGAGTCAGAGTGCCAGAGTCCCAGCTCGCCCAACAAGCTCACCAAATTCCTCCCTTACTCCGACTCGTCCACCACGTAACTCCCAGCAGCCCCTGCGGCGCTCCTCAGGACCAATCGTGGTCGAGCCCTCCGAGCCTCCACTAGGCGTGGAATTAACCAATGAAGTCCTGTTTCTTTTTTTTTTTTTTAAATAGTCGTATTTATGTTTTTAAGTAACGTTTATGTATTTTCATTTGATTAACCGATGCCAGGCTTACCTTTGTCTGCCAGATATTGTTTGAAATTCCACCCCCCAAGCCCTTCCCAAGCTAGCAGTATTTCTATATGTCTGCAGTGCTGTTCGGTCCTGGATATTGTATCAGATACATCCCCGCCACCCCCGCGTTTTTTTGTTTTGTTTTATATTTCCTGCTGAACACCCACCACCCCCTCACCCCCCCCCATAATGTGTACAGTTCCTGTTCTAACCCAGCCTGTCATACAAATCTGTGGTGTCAGGTGTATTTGATGGGGGAGTATGGCGGGGGGTGGGGGGGTGGGGGGGGGGAGAGGTTGGTTGGTTGGTTGTTTGGGGGGGTCCAAACAGAGAACGTGTTCTGTTCTTTAAGTGTTGGGTGTCGGACAAACAAAGTGGAATGTGTCCTCAGTGTTCTGTTCCAATTTAAGCATGTAAGTGGTGGGTGGGTAAGGGGGGGTCCCAATGAGTGTGGGGGGCGGGGGGGAGGGGGTCACCAAGGAAACAGCTGCACAATTCAGCGAGTATGACTCATTCCAAAGACACCTTCCCTTTAACACAAGCCTGCTATCGTGCGTTTAGCCTACAAAGCACGTAATTCACAGCTTGTAGCTTTAATTTGCCATTATGTGCCTTTTTCTACCAATACTTTTTTCCCCATCTGGTTTTTATTTGTCTATCGGGCGAATGTCTCGCTGCCAAAAGTGCAATTATGTCTCATTGATTTGTATTTTTTTGCTAAGTGAAGTATGCAGAAGCAAGCTTAAAAAACTGGAGCTGCTAGCCTGGACGATTTACCACCGTTGGCCAAAAGTCACCACGGAATGTTTCACGCAGTTCAGTGCACACGGTAAATAGAAGGACTTTCCATCATCTAAAATTGTTTCGGTGTGAAATATGAACCAAAAAAATTTTTTTTTGAAACTTTTACACAATCACAAAGTTAATGGGGTGGGGGTCACTGTTCACTGTTTACACGTTAGTTTTGGCTACAGCTCCGTTTAGCTTGTTTTGGGGGTGGGGGGGGGGCGGTGGCATAGGGAACAGACTGCTATTTTGACTGTTATATTTTTCATCCCATCTTTAAACAAGTTATTTCTTTTCAGGTTGTATGAAGGACGTGTTTGTTTTCTCAATGCCAGTTTGACCTTGGCAATGAAAAACGTCGTTGTCGTATATCGCTTTGTCGCTAACGTATTCCGTGAAATCTTCTGCCGCTTAATGGCGGCTGCATTACCGTAAATGGCGGCTGCATTACCATAATGGCGGAACCAGCACACTGGAGAGGAACCGACGTAGCTAACGCTGTGTCGCGCTAGAGCCAAAGTATGATACTTTTAGTTTGTCGATAAGCTTGAAGAATATAGTTTCTTTTGAAGAATCTTTAAATGTTATATTATGCCTAAGTATATATTTTATTAAACATCGAGTTTGATTTTTATCGTAACATAAAATGCACTGTTAACTAACCAAAAGTGCAATATGTTTTTTTCTTCCATCAGTTTATTCCACCAAACAAGCCTCACTTTTTCTTTGATGGAGAGAGTACAATTTCTTTTTCTTTTTTTTTTTTAGTGGTCACTTTTATATACTTTTTATTGACCGTTTAATCAGGTACAATCAGATCTGCTTCCTTTCTTTATTCCGTTGATATATTTTGAGTTGTTTTAATGTTCAGTTCCTGTAAACCTTTTGACTGCAAATATTATCGTTCTCTCCCTTTGCCTTCAATAAGTGGAATTTGAAGTGTTTTCAGCGAGGAGCTGAACCCTGAAGAAGAATAGCTTCCAAAAGCCGAAGGAACCACTATTGTACATAAGAGTCTAATAAAAACATTTTCTTATGCAGTCTTCCTTCTTCTTCCCCTCCCCAGAGAGTTATGTCTTATTCACGAGGATAGAACATTCTACAGAAGTGTTTGTGCTGAGTGATGTTTGTCTGAATCCAGACTCGAAACAGCAGGGTCTGCTCCGTTCGTGCTGATCATCTTGGCTTTCTCGTCACAATCTCTTAATTTTCATAGGCAAAGATTAACACACAGAGCCAAGCTATTTGAAATGTTTATTAACTTCATATTAAAAAAAAAAAAACGATGATACAGGAAGGAAGGAATCTGAAGTGTGAAATGTTCTGAGCGTCTTCGAAATAAGTGGGAACAAACGGCGATTACAGTACTGTGATGGTTTATCTGACAAAGAAGGTTGAATGACCAGCACATCATCTTACAGAGCTCGCCATCCAATGGCATTCTGCTCGTGTTCAATAAACCAAGAGAAACTGCTTTTCAGAGAGAGCAAAAGAACTGTGTGAAAGTTAGTAGGAGGGATCATATTACCTTTCCTTGTCGTGGACATTCCCTCATTCCTACCTGCCCAACTGGAGCGTCTTAGAACTTCAAAACGCTGCATCTTCTTCAAACCCATAACCTTCAAACCTTTCATATCCCAGATGTGGTGTTCAATCTAACCGCTAAACTGCATCCAGGACGACCGTGTGCGAAAGGGACGAGACTACAAATTCAGGAAATGGAATGTAAATGGAATGCACATCCCACCATCCCTACATTTTCCTCTCTTCGGTGCCTCAAATTCCCCAAATTATGGAAGTCGTGAAAAAAAATAATGAAACAAGATTTCTGCTGCGTCAGAACTGTCTACTGATTTCTTTGGTCATATATATGTCAAGGAAAGACGGAAAAAAAAAATTAGTTCAATAAAATTCAATAAAAAGTTAGCAGCGGTTACATTGAACAAATCCCTTCAGATTGTCTCATGTACACCGGGTTCATGACTTCTATGACTTAGCATTTCTTTTGTAATAAAAGGTTTCTCTTATGTGTTTTATCACATAAACATACTGTGTTTCTTACCGTTACCCCTGTTTCACAATCTGCACATTAAATTTATAATTCTAATGTAAAATATGATGTAGTATAGGTTTAAATTTGATCATTTTCAGCTTTAAATCAGTGATCCATCATCATAGTGAATGTTAGTAGTGTAGAAGCACTGGAAATGCGTAGTTTGGTTTCCATACTCTTAAAAGCCCCACCCAACCCACCCAAGGAGGGAATTGTTTTTTTTTTTTTTTCCCCAACACCGGTCCTTAACCGTTTGAAGAGTAGGTTTTTTGGAATGCTATTTTTCAAGATTCTAAACCAGTGTTCTGGAACTCCAATGCTCGCGGTTGCCAGTAGTGATTGTGACATCAGCATTAGAATGTTCAGCCAAGAACACTGGGCAGAATATCCTCTTTTTCAGAAAAAGGTGTGGTTTTGGAAAGGCTAGAAAATTGGTTGTCAGCAAACTAGAAAACCAGGAGCAAGTGGGGAAAATTCCAGCATACGCGAGTGAGCGAGCGAACAGGAAGTGACTGGCGCCTTTTTTCTGAATCTGCGGGGGTGCGTTCCACACCCCTCCGACCCCCGTTTCCACAGATCAGGCTTTCCATAAACACCGCTTTCTCTAACTCGAGGACCCACGTCCCAGAAGCCCCGGCAGGAAGCTCAAACGAGCGACGAAAAAAGGAGCGACAGAAGAACAAACAACAAAAATTCCACGTCGCTACACCAAGCTTGAAACCAGTCAAGCGAACATCCAAACATAATTCTCAGAACGTTGTATAGTTCAGAGACCTTTTTGAGATTCGGTGTATGCAACGATTCTGACTTTTTGCATCAGAATGCGCGCACGCGCGCACACGCACACGCACAAATGCGCATACACACACATCTCGAGAGCACAGTTTCACTGCTTCACACATTATTTTTGTGCATGAAATTAAATTTAAGATATACTAAGGACTGAGAGTCTTTCCTGCTGTAGTTGCAATGTGAATACTGAGATGTTGATTTTAAAAGAGCTCTGTGGATGTGGTGCCAGGGTTGTTCGTTGTATGCGTTTTGACAGCATACTTCACATAAAAAAATTATAATAAAAAATAAAATAAAAATAAAAAAAAGCCAGAGGGCATAAGCCTGAACTACTGGCCACGTTGAAAAAAGTGCACATCTGTCATTCTCCAAAATCACTTTCTAACAATAATATGCAGCTTTAAAAAAATTTTTTGGACAAATTAAAAAAAAAATAATAATTCACAAACACAATGATTGAAGTAAAAAATAATGGCAATATTAGCACTTAACAGTACTAGGCCAAAGTTAGTTCTGTGGTTACTTTCTACCCAAACCATTTTCACTGATTTATCCAAGCATTCGGCTGGATTTAGGCCCGTTTTGCCAGTCCAGTTCAAAATACTCTCATTCCTTTGTTCCACTGCATTGTCAGTTACAACCATCCTCGTTACGTTTCAGCTATAGTGAAATATATATACTGACGAAGACAACCTTGCTTGCATATATTTAAGCTTGGAACACCATTGTGATATACTGAGGCACAATATTATGAAGGCATAATACATATTGCTTGTCTACTGCAGCTTCTGTAATACAGTTATAAAATTACATTTATAAACCTGTGTAATATATGGCACACAAGGTGTACATGATATGAATCTAAAAATGGTCTTGTTCCAATGATGCTGCCTATCATCATTCCGACAATCTTTCTTCAGTCCTAATTAACACTGTTTAATAAAAAAAACAGGATCCACTAATAATACCTGCTCGAAGGGCTGTCCCCCTTCGCAACTCAAGCTTGAAATGAATGGAATGTATTAAAAAGGCTACTATCGATGTACCACCTATAAATAAAAAAAAGCTAATTAAATACATAGTAAAAATAAAAAAATGTAAGGTCAGAGGTCGGAGGTCGGTGACTAGGGTTTCTTGGCTAGATAATTGGAAGGGATCCAGCCCTCCCTCATTGGTCCCCCGCTCACGTTCTTGCAGAACCACCAGCCGCTGGTGTTCTTCTCCAGGACCTCGAACACGGTCCCCTCCTTGAACCCGGCGGTCTGCTCGTCGCCGTCGAAGTCGGCCAGCGCCAGGTACAGGTCCTCCCTGCCCGAATCCTTCACCAGGGGCGGGAGCTTCTCCCGGGGGGGCTCCGGCTTGCTGAAGGGTTTCGGCGGCAGGGGCTGTCGAGGTTTGGGGTCGTCCTTGTCCTTGTCCTTGTCCTTGTCCTTGTCCTTGTCCTTGTCCTTGTCCTTGTCCTTGTCCTTGTCTTTGTCTTTGGGAGGGGGCAACACGAAGGCCTTGGGTTTGGGAGGAGGGGGTCTGCCCTGCGGGACCCCCGGTCTGGGCTCCGGCGGAAGGTCCCTCGGGGGGGGTCTGGTTTCCGTGGGGCTGGCGGGTTCCGAGGTCTTTTTGGGAGGGGGCGGCCTCCTGGGGGCGAGGGCGGGCCTCCCCGGCGGCTCTTTGTGGGCGGGGACGGGCGGTTTGGGCAAGTCCAGCCCGTCGTGCCCGTTCTGCTGTTTTGGGGGGCGGGCGGGCTCCTCGGCCCCTTTCCCGTTGTCGAGGGCGTTGTCGGCGGCGGCGGCGGCGGCGTCGGGTTGGCCGGCCTCGCCCCCCGAGCCGATCTCAGTGGGCCGGGGGGGCCGCAGCTTGCTCCTCAGGTGGGTGATGTCCAGCGGCTTGCCTCCGGGCGGGGACTCCGGGCGGGCCGCCGCGGGGGGAGGCGGTTTGGGCCGGAGCACGGGCTTGGGCTTGGCGAACGGCGACGGCACCTCGGGCCTCTCCTCCGGCGGCTCGGGCCGGGCCTTGGCCGGCTTGGCCACGGGCTTCAGGTTGAACTTCTTCACCTCCTTGGCGGAGAGCTTGTGGCCGCACTCCAGGCCCATCTCGTTCTTCAGGAGCAGCGGCTTGCCCTTGTCCTCCCGCCGCGGCTCCGGGGGCTTCTCGGGCTTGAGGGGGGCCGCTTTCGGGGGCACCAGGGGCACGATGACCCCGGCGGGGGCCGGGGGTTTCGGGGGGAGGGCCTTGGACAGGTCCATCCTGGGCTTCTCCACCGCCTCGGCCTCCAGGCTCTTGTTGATGGACTCTCGGCGCGGGGGGAGGGCGGGCTTCTCCTCCGCCGGGGGCAGGGCGGGGGCCGGAGGGAGGGGCCCCGGGCCCCCCGGGCCGCTCTTGGGGCCGCCGGACTTCCAGTCCCTCAGTTTGGGCCGGGCCGCCGAGTCGGAGCTGGCCGACGGCTCGTCCGGAAGCGGCTTGGACCAGCTGTCCTCCGGGACCGAGCCGTTGGAGGCCCCGTCCTCCAGCTTCAGCTGGGCCATTTCGTTGGGGAGGGGCGCCAGGAAGTTGGGGCGCGACGCGTTGCTGGTTTTCTTGTATTTGTCGATGAAGGTGACGGGAGCCCAGCCCTCCTGCTCCTCGATCTGGATGTACCACCACCCGCTGGAGTTCTTCTCTATCACCTGAGGAGCATAGCACGAGGCATCGGAATCAGAAACACCCAATCAGAACTCCCGATTATGAACTGGAAGAAAGCGGATCATGAACCTTGGGGAATAAATATACAACTGCTGAACGTGATAATTGGGGGACCTTCAGATCTTATCATACTCATATACTATACTTAATGCGGTGGCAGTGTAGTATAATGGAAAAGGAGCTGGTCTTGTAACCTAAAGGTCACAGGTTCAATTCCTAGGGCACTGCCGTTGTACCCTTGAGTAAGGTAACCTGCTTAACCTGCACTGCTTCAGTATATATCCAGCTGTATAAGTGGATGCAATGTAAATGCTTTGTAAAAGTTGTGTAAGTTGCTCTGGATAAGAGCATCTGCTAAATGCCTGTAATGTAATATAATGTTATCATTACAGTCCCCATTTGCACTTCTTTCATCCTGAACGTTAGTGCCGGGCTGGCAGCAGGCCTCACCTCCACCTTCACCCCCGCCTGGAAGCTGATGCCGTCGGGGATGGTGGTCTGGAAGTCGGCGATGGTGTAGTACTCCTCCTCCACCTGGGGCGGGACGGGCGGCCTGGGCAGGTTCGCGCCGCGCGGCTGAACGCGAGGGGCAAAATGTTCAGTACAGCAGAGAGTTTAAACATGGAGGGGGCATTTAGGGGGCGACATAGCTCAGGAGGTAAGAGTGGTTTGTCTGGCAGTCGGAGGGTTGCCGGTTCGATCCCCCACCCTGGGCGTGTCGAAGTGTCCCTGAGCAAGACACCTAACCCCTAATTTCTCCCAACGAGCTGACTGGTACCTTGCATGGCAGCCATTGGTGTGTGTGTGTGTGAATGGGTGAATGAGAAGCATCAATTGTAAAGCGCTTTGGATAAAAGCGCTATATAAATGCAGTCCATTTACCATCCATGTGAGACCCATGTTCAGTATAACAGAGAGTTTAAGGGTTATACATGTGGGGAAAATGTTCAGTATAGCAGAAGGTTTAAGGTTTCTATACATGAGAAAAACGTTCAGTAAAGGTTTAAACAGTGTATTACATGGTCTTTTTAAGGGTTTGGTGTTGGTTTGAAAGGAGTTTGAACGTTATGCTGTATTTACTTACAATGGTGAGATCACGGCGTGGTGGGGGTTTTTGTCTCAGCGCAGCTTCTGGAAAAAAACAGAGAAAATTTGTGACACTCCTGCTCGCAGATATTATGCTCCAGGGTATAATACAATAGATCAAATGCATAATAAAATGTTCAGCTCAGAGTGATAGCTACAAGAACAAGAAACTGAACCTGTTTAGTAAACTTTAGTCAAACAAATTTCAAATTAAACTGCATTTAATGCCCTTATGACAATTTCAAGAGCTGTTTTTTTGTGTTAAGTATAGTACTATACTATAGTTGAATAAAACGTGTGGCGCTAGTTGGAGACAGTACTAAGTTGAATAAAACGTACGGAGCTAGTTGGAGACAGTACTAAGTTGAATAAAACGTACGGAGCTAGTTGGAGACGGTACTAAGTTGAATAAAACTTATGGAGCTAGTTGGAGACAGTACTAAGTTGAATAAAACGTATGGAGCTAGTTGGAGACAGTACTAAGTTGAATAAAACGTATGGAGCTAGTTGGAGACAGTACTGAGTTGAATAAAACGTACGGAGCTAGTTGGAGACAGTACTGAGTTGAATAAAATGAATGGCACTAGTTGGAGACAGTACTGAGTTGAATAAAATGAATGGCACTAGTTGGAGACAGTACTGAGTTGAATAAAACGTATGGAACTAGTTGGAGACAGTACTGAGTTGAATAAAACGTATGGAGCTAGTTGGAGACAGTACTAAGTTGAATAAAACGTATGGAGCTAGTTGGAGACAGTACTAAGCTGAATAAAACGTATGGCGCTAGTTGGAGACAGTACTAAGTTGAATAAAACGTATGGAGCTAGTTGGAGACAGTACTAAGTTGAATACAATGTATTGAGCCTAGTTGGAGATGGTACTAAGTTGAATAAAACGTATGGAGCTAGTTGGAGACAGTACTAAGTTGAAGAAAACGTAGGCTTTTTTCCCCTGAGGAACAATAAAGTATTGCATTGTATTGTATTGAGCTAGTCGGTGATGGTAAGTTCAATAAAATGTATGGCGCTATTTTGGGCTCCACCGCGCCCGGTGTAATCTGCTCGGCGCGCGTTTTCTCCCGGACGGGACTCACTGCGCTTGCTGTCGGTGATGGGTGTGAAGCGCAGGTCCCTCGGGCCGTCCCGCGCGCCCTGCTTGGAGACGCCGTCCAGGTCGTTGGTGCTGGAGTGCGCCGCGGCGCCGGCGGCCAGCTTCTGGGTCAGGATGTCGGTCTTCTTCAGGTAGGACGCCGGGGCCCAGCCCTCCAGCCCCTGGTGCCTGCGGGGAAACGGAGCTCGGATGTGATACGTCGCCCCCTGCTGGACGGCGGTGGGAAACGCGTCTCTGACAGGTCTTTACCGAGCGGCCAAAACCAGGCTGCGTTTTTTTCCCCACAACAAAATGTAGTCGCAATAGGTGTTTTTATTCGTCTAATGTCTCCCCATGCACACACTGAAGTTTGTGTCATTTGGACAATATTTGAATATTTTGTGGATGAATCAGGGACAGTTTCTGCTGAGTCACCATCTCACGCACTCAGTGGATGACCTGGACTCGGCCGGACTCCATATAAGGGTCCCCATTTTCCCTTCTGCGCAGTTTCTGGCTCCCATTTGTACAACATGGCAGCACCCAAAAGCTGCACTTTCAACATGCTTTTGACCAAGCCCATGGAGAGTCAATGGGTGACGTCACAGTCCATTTTTTTCTATAGTCCATGGTCTTTACCTGATCTTCCACCAGCCCTCCAGGTTCTTCTGGATCACCTCCACGGTCACGCCCTTCACCAGATTAATCTCGTCTTTATCTCGAGCCGTGTAGGGGTAGATCACCGTGTACTTCTCCTCTGGACACATCACAGGAAAAAACAACACGTGTTCATACTGTTTTAAGATTAATATGCTGTACTGTAAATACATTAGCATACACAGGAGCAAAGGTGCAGGTATGCAATTAATCATATAAATCATGATGCAAAATAGTACAAAAAAATAAAAATAAAATGATATTTTCACAACAGAATGTGGAGTCACACTAGTATGACATGCTAAACCACCACATCTTCATTCCGGGTCCTGGCAGTCTGCTGGTCTTTGTTGTTACTCTGTACTCCATTGATCAGTTAAAGCAGTTGATTACACAGTTACCTCACCTGGTTTCTTGGGTCTGAACTGATTGCTGACATTAAGGTGAAAACAACAACCGGCAGACACTACGGCCCACCAATATCAGGAATGAAGATGACACTGCGATGCAAACTTTTTACCAAACGCTTAATTCTGATTGGCTAAGATTACACCCAATGACCCTCCTTCTCGTGAGGATGACCGAGGCATGACAAGCAGGTGTAAAAGACCAGGTCTGTAATATTAACATCCTTTATGACAGCCCAGGACAACTTCACAGCGGCCTCTAAAAATCACACACAGCCGACCAAGGCAGTTTACACCTGCACTCAAACTGCCCTGTCAGTTATGCTGGGGGGCGTGGCCTCTCCACGGCTACAAGATGGGGGCGGAGTCAGACAATAGTGACAACCAGACTGCAGTGCACAGTGACCTACTTTTAAATTATTCAGCTACATATCCCCGAAGTGTATTAATGTGGTCGGGTAGTCACCCAGTGCTGAGGGGGTGGTGTGGATTTGGCAGTTGTGACTGTAATTCTCCACTAAGAGAACATGGCCTCACAATTCGGGGAGTGGGCAGAACTGTGTGTGGAGTGAGAAAATCTGGAACACTCATGCAACCAATCAGCACGCAAACGAACACCTTCAGCAACACAGACAACGTTCGTTATTAGAGCCTTTCACATAACAAATGCAGGTCTTTGAAACTACAAGAGCTTAAAACTACACCAAGCCTAATGGATTATAGACACCCCATAGGACTCCATACCTGTTTGTGGTCAGTGTCATACACAATTCAGCCACTCATTCACGCACACTTTGAGTAAGTAATCAAGGCATGACAGTTCCAAAGGAAATGGGAACGCAAATCAAACGCACATCCATGAGGGATTAGTGGGAGGAGCTCAACGTCATGCCTGCAAGCAAGCGTTAGTTTGGGGAAATTAAGTCATAAAAAAACCCAAAAAACTTTTTAAAAAACCAAAAAAAAAAAAACGGGGGGATGTGTTTGGTCCGTGCCACACGCATGCCCGTCATGCTCCACACGCCATGCCTCGGTCCCGCATGCCAGACGGGACACGCCACACGTGACAGGCCACACGCCACGCGCGAAGACGAGGAAAAGGGGCGTGTCCTCCACCTTGCCCAAAGCCTGGGCCGAGCAGGTCCCCTAACGTTCGCCGTCGGCCCACGTGCCTCGGCAGCGACCGGTACCTCCGCGACGCTGAGGGCGCGCAGCGGGCGGCAGGAAGTGAGCAAACAGGAAGTCAGAGCGGTGAACTTTATAATTCCCCTTTTCTTTACACCACTGACAGGAAACAGTGATTAAGAACAGCGTGAAGAAATGGAAAACGAATTAGTCATTTCCACATAAACCATCTGCATGCTTTCCCCAAATGTGTCTGTCCTCTACGAAGAATGCTTATGGCGTCTTCTGCTGCCTACAGATCCCTTTACTTATCTTCTCGATTAAATGAGAGCACACACATTCAGCTCATTTCAGTTAAAAAAAAAAACAGCAGAGAGCCAGACGTCTGCTCGGTTCCTCCCGAGCGAATTTCCAGCCAACACAAAACGTTCTCACAATCTTATTTGAATGTTTTTTGCCAATGGATTAACATTGCTGCTACACTGCGTGGTGAGAATGCTTTGTGTCAGCTGGAAGTTCGCTCGGGATGCACAGCGTCCGACTCCCTGTTGTTCTGTGCTAGCGGGGCTAACGTGAGGATGAGGAGGGGAGGGGGCGGGGCATACGGCGGAGGCGGGGCTACCTTCCTCGGCCGGCAGGGAGAAGTCGTCGGGGTCGTCCTGGGCCTCCAGGCAGGTGGCGGGGACCCATCCCTGGGCGTCGTCCGAGCTGACGAACCACCAGCCTGCGGAGCGAACGCAACGCTGCTCTTACGACCAGGTCATGAGTTCAAAGGTCATACAAAAGCCAGGTCACAACAGAGGCCTGCACTAGCCTGTGGAGCAGACCGGACGCAAGGCTGCTCTTACGACCAGGTCATGAGTTCAGAGGTGTTATAAAAGCCAGGTCACAGTAGAGGCCTGCACTAGCCTGTGGAGCAGACCAGACGCAACGCTGCTCTTACGACCAGGTCATGAGTTCAAAGGTCATACAAAAGCCAGGTCACAATAGAGGCCTGCACTAGCCTGTGGAGCAGACCGGACGCAACGCCGCTCTTACGACCAGGTCATAAGTTCAAAGGTCATACAAAAGCCAGGTCACAATAGAGGCCTGCACTAGCCTGTGGAGCAGACCAGACGCAAGGCTGCTCTTACGACCAGGTCATGAGTTCAAAGGTCATACAAAAGCCAGGTCACAGTAGAGGCCTGCACTAGCCTGTGGAGCAGACCGGACGCAAGGCTGCTCTTACGACCAGGTCATGAGTTCAGAGGTGTTATAAAAGCCAGGTCACAGTAGAGGCCTGCACTAGCCTGTGGGGGAGACCAGGCAACGCTGCTCTTACGACCCCAGGTAGAGTGTCAGGTCTACAAGCCAGGTCACAAGAGGGCCGCACTAGCCTGGTGGACAGCCGGACGCAACGCGCTGCTCTTACGACCAGGTCATAAGTTCAAAGGTCATACAAAAGCAGGTCACAATAGAGGCCTGCACTAGCCTGTGGAGCAGACAGCAAGGCTGCTCTTACGACCAGGTCATGAGTTCAAAGGTCATACAAAAGCCAGGTCACAGTAGAGGCCTGCACTAGCCTGTGGAGCAGACCGGACGCAAGGCTGCTCTTACAACCAGGTCATAAGTTCAAAGGTCATTAAAAAGCCAGGTCACAGTAGAGGCCTGCACTAGCCTGTGGAGCAGACCGGACGCAAGGCTGCTCTTACGACCAGGTCATAAGTTCAAAGGTCATACAAAAGCCAGGTCACAGTAGAGGCCCACAGCAAGCTGGCCAAGCCCACGTCCGTACCTGACTCGTTCTTCTCGATGACCTCCACCACCTGGCCCACGTGCAGGCTGACCTCGGAGCTCTCCTGCTTCTCATAGCTGGTGACGGCCACGTACTGGTCCAGCAGCAACGGGTCGGACGAGCTGGACTCTCCTACTGGGGGAGGGACAGAGCGGAGGGCATCAAGCCAGCCCTGCTGTCACTGGGGGGGGGGGGGGGATGGTGGGGGTCGGGGGTCAGGGTGAAGGGGGAGGGAGTGGTAGGGGCGATTTGTGGGGTAGGGGGGTGTAGTGGGGGAAGGTTGAGAAGTGGGTGATAGTGGGGGGGGAGGGGAGGTGGGGGAAAGGGAGCAATGGTGGTGGGGGGGGAGTGGTGATGGTGGATGGTGGTGGGGGTTGTGGTTAAAGCAGATGTGATTGGACAGATTTAAGGAGGAAATTGCATTGAGAGAGGGAGAGAGACTGTTCTCTCATACGATTATTAAAGGGTAGGGTAGGAGAGGGAGAGAGAGGATTATTGTCGATCACTGACATGGCCGCACGAGACACGATAAAACGAAAATAAAAAGGCGATTAAGAGTTGAGGCCAGGAGCGAAGCCGTGTTAGGAGCTGAACCTCACCCACCGGCGACCGACGCCAGCCGCAAACTGGCCATCACAGCCATCCGCAGCACCCTTCTGACCCGGAGACATGTGACCAAAGAGCCACTTCCCCTAGCTGAGCTCATTAACATAATTACACACCGAGTTCATTAAGTTAATTACATACCATATGGTCATCACTCAGCATGTACCTTACCTTAATCAAGTAGTCACTCTCTCTCTCTCTCTTTTTCTCTCTCTGTCACTCTCTCCATCTCCCTCACTCTCTCTCATTCCCTCTCTCCCTCTCCCCCATCTTATTCCCTGTCTCTCTCGCTCTCTCACTCGCTCCCTCTCTCTCACTCCCTCCCTCCCTCTCTCTCTCTCTATCTCTCTCTCTCTCTCGTGAAGTGCACATCTACAGTCATCTGTCTTCGATACAGTAAGAACACTGCCTTTCCCAAAAGCATAAAAGGACAAGAGTGCAGTGCATCACGTCATGTGCTCATAGCAGTACTTTCAATGTTCAGCAAGGGCAAATCTCACACAAGTGCACTGCACATTAGCCTTAAGTCCTGTCTAATTATTACTATTACACATTATTTATAATAAGGCCCATCAAAATTTTTTTGTTTCTGGTACAGCACTACCTGAGAGAAACGTTGATCTGTTGAAGCAGCTGCAACAGATCAGCTGAAAGAGAATTTATTTGAAGCTGAAACCTGGGATGTCATTGAAACCTCACATTCTTGATTTTTGGGAAGCATCAGCAAAATAGGAAAAAAGGGGAGACAGGGACGAGTGTTGCATGCAAAAAATCTGAGGGTGGGGATAAATCCCAGTCCCAAACGGGCTCAGAGAGGTAAAGGTATCCTTTATGAACTCTTACTGGAAGCCACCAATCAAAAAGGGCCATGCAAATGAGGTCACACCACACTTATAGAGAGAGCACCAAGCTTGCCCCCCCTGGCCCCGCCCCCCCTACCTCATACTCCCAGTTCCCGTTCACATAGCAACCACCCGCCTATACCCAAGGCCGGACTGTACCATTAGCAACCCGCCCAGGAGGGGGGGGGGGCGGGGCGGCGAGGGGGGGGGGGTGTGGCCAAGCGAGTGTGTGTTGCTACCTCTCTTTAGGAAAGAAGACGCTCTCTCCACAAACCCTGATGAAGAAAACGAATGAAAGCAAATGTAAGGGAGACGTGAAGGACACTGACGGAGGAGAAGAGGACGAGTTCGGGTTACACGGACATTCCAGAACATTCTCTGAGGCGTTTTTCCAATTCCACAAAAAAATGTACGGGCCCTGGAATGGGTGGGGTGGGGTGGGGGCTGGGGGGTTTTATGTGGGAATTTAATCTAACTGTCCTGCAGATCTGTTCTTTGAAAAAGTTTTTCTTTTCACATGTCTACTCAATGTTTCCAGAATATCTGGGTCATTGGATTTGTCGTCACAATAAGAATCTATAAAATATAAAACCTGCTTAAAGTGAAAAAAGGGGAATATTCCATGTAAAAAAGCTTTATCATACTTTTTATTTTTTTCTCCATACACTCCATAATGTATTTACTAGCATGTATTTGCGTGTGTGTACAACATCACCACTAGAGGGTGCTCTAGCCTTCAATTTCATATGAAAGTTCAACATCAATGGAAAGAATAACTATGATCTTTACCCGTTGCTTTGTGAACAGTGGGGAAAGTGGCTTAGTTGAGGTATAAACTGCCTCTGTTTGTAGGTGCAGTATTTTTCCCAGAAAAAGACTACATGCAATGAGGGAAGAAACACAAACTGCAAGCGAAAATGTCAAACTTACCCCTCGAGAATTTAAATTCAAGGGGAGAAAGTTGCCTTACCTGACTTCTTCTTTCCAATAGGCTCACTGTAAGACAAGCAGAAGCCAAAGAACGTGGTCAGTTCGCTTATCACAATGACAAGACTGTCATCAGTCAAACAACAGAGAAGACAACCACACTAATTCTCAAGATGTACTACACATACAATCTGTCATAGAACAGAGAGGAGGCAAAGAGAACCCCACTTACTCTCAAGATGTACTACACATATGACCAGTCTCAAACTGATGCAAGAAACACTGATGTGTGGAAATAGTGAGTGCAAAATTTGACCCAAAAAAAAAAAAACACCTCGTGAAGGGCCTTGTGAAATGTCTATCAGGGTATTTCCCAAAAATAATCATGCAGAGACAACAAAAGAAGTGCAATCATAAACCAACTGAAAATAGCTGTACAAAGGCCTAACCGAACTGCAGATTACTATAAATGAATATTATAAAATACTAGCCTGCATTAACAATACTTTCACTCAGCACTAATGATCTGAGAACTGAAGTAGGTTAGTCTCTGGCTGTGCTGTGTGTTAGCGTTTGTACAAATGTTTGCGCCGAACGAGGTATGAAATGGTTAAAGTGAAGTGGCTCGTAAAAACTAGGTCGTATATAAACACAAAGCAGCATCTGTTCCGTTTACAAAACAGCAGTCCATCAGTTCCTGCAGTCTGTGCCAATCCAAGGCCTGCATGCCAGCAGGGCTGCTCCCAACTAATGGAGCTCTCCCCTGAAACCTCTGCTGTCTATCTCTCGCTCTCTCTTTCATGTACACTCTCACTCTATCTATCTCTCACTCTCTCTCACTCCCTCTGTATCTCTCTCACATACACTATCTTCTCACTACCTCCCTATCCTTCTCTCACGCATACTAGCTGTCTCTCACACATTCTCTCACTCTACCTCTCACTCTCTCTCACTCCCTCTGTATCTCTCTCACACACACTATCTTCTCACTCTCTCCCTATCTTTCTCTCGCACACTTCATCCTTCTCTCACACATACTATCTGTCCCTCACAAATTCGCTTACATCCCATCTATCTCTCTCTAACAGACTCTCTCACTCCCTCTCCATCTCTCCCTCCCTCTCTTTGTCTCCCACTCACACCATCTTTCTCTCAGTCCCTCTCTATCCCTCTCTGACACACACACTCTCTCTCTCTTGATTGGTTCACACTGTCCTTCATTTGCCTATATTAAAGTTGTGCCCAATCGTGCGAGCCCGGCTCTGTTGGATATGTTCTTCATTTCCCGAGGCCGGGTGATAAATCTCAGTCCATTAAGAGACTGCGGGGGTGGGGGGGGGGGGCAGCCCAAACAATCCCCCCAACCCCCCCCCCCGCCCAAGCCGGAGATCACAGGGATGCAACGTGGCACAGCCATGGGCTGGGCTTTCAGTCAGATTCTCTGCCTCATTGAGCTGTACCTTACTGCACTGGACTTGGGTGCTGGGGGGGGTGGGGGGGGTGGGGGGTAGAGGGGCAGGGCAGGGCAGGGCGAGTGGGGCGGGGCAGGGGCGAATGGGGACGACGACGCTTGGGGGGCCACATGGTGGCACTGATGCCATTCGGTTCAGATTGCCACCTCTAATTGGAACCCGGTCTACACAATATTGTCGCAAGTAGTAGTAACTGATCATTAGTTTTCCTTATGGTTATAATTATATTTAAATATATTATCAATATAATACAATTTCACAAATACAAATTATTGGCACTTTCACATATTTCAACACGTGACACTGCTGTGAACTAGATATATCATGAAAAATTCAAAAATCAAATAAATGTGTAATATATTCTATAATTTCCATAAGGTTTATTAGCAAAGCACATCGGCAGAAGTCGGTCAGGCTAACAGTACTGTATGATTATGAGTCTGAAAAGCGATGCAGCTGCTATCACAGCGTCAAACTGGCCAGACCCACGTGACACCGCAGACGATCACAGTTACCGGAACTGTGTACGCATCACGGGCCAAAATGGCCTCTGTGTTGCTTAATTAGCTCGTATTGGGAAACGAAACAGCTGCACGGGCAGCACGTGTGTTCCTTTATTTTCTGTGCGGAAGAGCCGACCAGAGTAAACCACACATCGCTGCCCCCCCCCCTTCCACCCCCGCCTGAAGGCCTGACCCCCCCCCCCCGCCCCCCCAGCCCGGCAGCCAGTGTCCAGGCCTGCTAACTCTCTCTTCCTGCACTCGGTGTATGAGCTGACATATTTATCGAAAAACGATTTGATTCCCCGAAGAGGTCGAGCCGGTCCTGGCGCGAGGACAAGTGACAAAAGCCCGAAATGCGGAACAGTCCTAATCCAATTTTAATAAAGACAAACCAAGGTCTTTTCTGCAATCCCATTTACCACTCCCCTCGCCCCCCCCCCCCCCCCCCCCCCCCGCCCCCTCGCCCCACCCGCTCTCCCCCGTCCTGAAGCCAGACGCTCGGGGTTTGTCTCAGAACTTAATAGAGAATGTGTCCTTGGCAACGGTCGGATTCTAGCTCCTCCGCTCTCCTCCGCTCTCCGTCCTTTTTGCGGAAGAAGACAGAGAAGAAAAGTTCCGACAGTCCATGACGAGCCTCTCTTTCTTTTCCTCCCCCCCTCCCCCCCCCCACAAATTCCCGTTCCCCAGTTTTCCGTTTTCCGCCGGGCTCTCTGAAGCTCGCGTTTCATCCGCCAAAACCGAAAACCGCGCCCCCCCCGGCCGCTCAACGTTCCGTGACGCCACGTTGCTCCCGGCAACAGTCTCATAAGTCACCCGGTGGGCCCGGCGCTGGAAGAGCGGACCGCGTCAGAACCGCGCGGCTCGGATCGAAGCGGAGATCATCACGACCCGACCCCAGCCGCTAACGAGCTAACATCGGCCGCAGCGCTCAAGAAAAATAAGAAAATTTTCATTTATTTCATTTATTATTATTTTTTAGCGGTTTAAGGGGAAGAAAAAAAGAAAGAAAAAAAACCCAAGTTTCCTCAATGCTTTAACAAGCTTAACGGAAACAGTTGGAAAAGCTCAACACATCCAAGAGCTCCGGAATCTTCCGCGCGCGCAGCTGGTAACAGGGCCGGCCCGAGAGGTGTCGGGTTTAATAGCGTGGTGCCTTTCTCCTCCTCCGACACCTTGAAACCGTTTAAAAAGTGAAGAGAAAAGCAGAAAACACGTGCACAGCCGGAGCCCTGCGACCATGGCAACCCCCCGGCAACCCCCAGCGCTGCGTTCGTACTGCCGAACCGGGCTCTGGTTTAGGAGAGCTTGTAAAAAAAATAAAATAAATAAATCTACCGCCAAACTGCCGTGACGTTCCAAGGCGTGCTGGAGAAAGCCCCATTCAGCGCTGGAGCCCAGGGCCAGGGCACACAGACTGGAGCTGGACGGGGCCCCAAAAACCCCCCCCCCCCCACCCTTGAGAAGCAATGGGAATGCATGCTGTTCAACTGGCTGAGCACCCAAACCTGGGGACGGACGCCTCGTAACCCACCGTTTGGTACCGCGCCCCCCCCCCCCTGCCCCCCCTTCCCCACACCAGTGTGACTTTTGCTGCACAGACAAAAGGTCTCCCCGTTTTCCCCAGGGGGCCTTTCCCCCCCCCCCCCCCCCCAGTTTTTCCGCCAGGCCACAAAATGAAACCAAAAAACACACAAGGGCAAGTCCATGGTAACTGACATTACAACCACAAGATATTTACATGGTTACGTCCAATACTGCTCCATAATAGAGACCGATAGGGCATTTCCTCCTGATATAGGGCATTTCCTCCTGGTGGCTATAAAAGCATGTGTCAGTCTCCATTATGTGGCTGTATGGGGACTTCAGCACACAAGCATCCTGCAGGTGTAACGTCAGTTTCCACGGGCCAGCCCGTAGGTCCCAATCTGCCGCTCGGGGGGGACGTAGGCCCGTCGGCGTGGCGACCGCGTGTTGACATGCTGTAACTGTCAGCTCGTGGTGACGTTAATGCGTGCGGGGACCTTTGTAAAAGCGCCCGCTCGACGCCGGCTGAACTTGTGCAGGCTCAGCGTTTCTCCCCGAGGGGCCGGCTGCACTTTCGATCGCTGCCAAGGCAAGCATGCTTCCTCATTTCAGCCAGGACCGCGAAAAACTCTCACGCTATACTTGATTAGCTTGTAACGGAATGGGTCAATGCAACAAAAAAATATAGCTTAGTTTAAGCACAATCCTGTTCATTTCAGCCTTTTTTTTCTTAATGTACAGCAATTTCAGGGACACCCACTTACCCCCCCTTGAAGTGTAGGCTTTTTTTTCTTCAAAATTCCAAGCCAGTGTTCTAGAACTCCGTTGCTTTCGGTTACCAGCAGTGATTGTGACATCAGCATCAGAATGTTGAGTTCAGAACATTCTAATTGTACAGCATTTATGATGTCACACCTCACAGGGTTTATCTGCATCTGAACCAGTGCTGTGTGTACTACGGATTCCATCTATTTACACAACAGCATATGGAGCACCTTTTCAGGATCCACACTAGATTTGCATGCGCCAGAACACAGAAGTGCGCACACACTCTTCAGGGGGGTTGGGTCTGAACACAGGGGGGCTCACTTACTCTTTAGGGGGGTTGAGGTCTTCGGGCCGGGTCTCGAAGAACACGCGCACTTCCTCACACTGGGAGATGTAGACCGGCAGCTGGATCAGAGCCTGCACACAGAGACATAGGCACTACGTTATAGGACATTACACCACATTACGTAAGATTCCATTGTTTTGTGTTACATTGCATCGCATTACATCACATTATGTCATGTTACATTACATCACATTTCATGCTATGTTACATTATGTTGTGTTACTTTACGTTACATTGCATTCGTTTCGCGGGAGATGAAAGGGCGGACCCCGCTGGGGTTCCTCTTTATCAGCACGGGTAGACAGGAGAAAGGGAACGGGCTCCCCAGAAGCAGATCACACGCTCTGTGAATACAAACACGCTCCAGAAGCTCCGTGCAGCACATGGGGGTGAAGCTAATGCTCAGGCTAATGCTCAGGCTAACGCTCGGGCACAGGGGAGGAGGCTAACGCTCGGGCTAATGCTCGGGTGTCGGGGAGGAGGCTAACACTCAGGCTAACGCTCGGGTGCCGGGGAGGAGGCTAACGCTCAGGCTAACACTCGGGTGCTGGGGAGGAGGCTAACGCTCGGGCTAACGCTCGGGCGCAGGGGAGGAGGCTAACGCTCAGGCCCAGGGAGGAGGCTAACGCTCAGGCCAGGGGAGGAGGCTAACGCTCGGGCTAACACTCGGGTGCTGGGGAGGAGGCTAACGCTCGGGCTAACGCTCGGGCCCAGGGGAGGAGGCTAACGCTCAGGCCCAGGGGAGGAGGCTAACGCTCGGGCCCAGGGGAGGAGGCTAACGCTCGGGCTAACGCTTGGGCCCAGGGGAGGAGGCTAACGCTCGGGCTAACGCTCGGGCCCAGGGGATGAGGCTAACACTCAGGGTAACGCTCTGGCACAGGGGATGAGGCTAACGCTCAGGTGCAGGGGAGGAGGCTAACGCTCAGGCCCAGGGGATGAGGCTAAGGCTCAGGCTAACGCTCTGGCGCAGGGGATGAGGCTAACGCTCAGGTGCAGGGGAGGAGGCTAACGCTCAGGCCCAGGGGAGGAGGCTAACGCTCAGGCCCAGGGGAGGAGGCTAACGCTCAGGCCCAGGGGAGGAGGCTAACGCTCGGGCCCAGGGGAGGAGGCTAACGCTCGGGCTAACACTCAGGCCCAGGGGAGGGGGCTAATGCTCAGGCCCAGGGGAGGAGGCTAACACTCGGGCCCAGGGGAGGAGGCTAACGCTCGGGCTAACGCTCGGGCACAGGGGAGGAGGCTAACACTCGGGCCCAGGGGAGGAGGCTAACGCTCGGGCTAACGCTCAGGCCCAGGGGATGAGGCTAACGCTCGGGCCCAGGGGAGGAGGCTAACACTCAGGCTAACACTCGGGTGCCGGGGAGGAGGCTAACGCTCGGGCCCAGGGGAGGAGGCTAATGCTCGGGCTAACGCTCGGGCCCAGGGGAGGAGGCTAATGCTCGGGCTAACGCTCGGGTGCCGGGGATGAGGCTAACGCTCGGGCCCAGGGGAGGAGGCTAACGCTCGGGCCCAGGTGATGAGGCTAACGCTCAGGCCCAGGGGAGGAGGTTAATGCTCGGGCACAGGGGAGGAGGCTAACACTCGGGCCCAGGGGAGGAGGCTAACGCTCAGGCCCAGGGGAGGAGGCTAACGCTCGGACGCAGCTGTTAAATGTCTCAGTGCCGTTTATCACCGCGGCTGCACATCCTGCCTTTAATAAGGATAAGTGCTGAGGCTCAGTGTCCTTCCGTAAGGACGGAGGCTCCGCCCCCTCCGACTGACTGATGGACGCTCCGCGGCTCGACCGCCATAAAACATGGAGGACAGCGGGGCGAGGTGCCCTTGTCCAACACGCCCGTCCACTTTCGGTTATAAACCGTCCCCCCGTCAGGCGGGGGGGGGCCGTGCCAAGTACTCACGCTAACAACAGTGTGGGAAGCCTGCCACGGGCAGGGTGGGAGGGAGGGCAGAAATAACAGCACACTGTTAGTGGGAGTGCACTATTATGTGTGCGCTGGTTAGAAAACATTTGTTTTAAATGGCTCAAGGTCATAAGGCCTTTCGAACCTTTTTTTAAAAAAATAAATAAATAACAGCTCTCTGTTGGGTGTACACTATTATTATGTGTGTGCTGGTTAAATAAATAAATAAACAGCGCAGGATAAGCATTTTTTTTCTTACTTTTTCATTATAACAAGACAGAAGCTGTGTCTGAGCAGGCAGGAGAAAGCCCCCTCATAGCCCCCCCATACCCCCCCCCCCCCCAGGCAGGAGATAAGAGGCTTTGATGTCGGCGCTGCCCCTGGATCGGGCCCGGCTCCAGCCCCGGGGGGGAAGGGGGGGGGCGAAGACGTTGTCCAGACAACCGCGCTGCCCCCAGATTTATGTCACCTCCCTGGTGACCTCCCCCCGGCTCGTTAGCATTCTCCCAGCAGCCCCGGGGGCGCGGAGGCGCATTACCGCTAAACGCACGCCGCCGCCGCCGCGGCTCCCCCCCGCCGCCCCGCCGGCATTAACCTAATTGTGTGCGCCGGCGGGGAGGACGCCGGGACAGGACCATGAATACAAATACAGTCCCCTTTATCCAGACTGAAGGACAGAGGAGCCCCATCCACCGACAATCACATCAGCAAAGGACCTTTACAGTCTGCATACTAGTGGACGTGAGGTACTGTACGGGCTTTTATAAATATTTAATAGTGACCCAGCTTTGTTAAATGTAAACGATTTGCGCGTGCTATTTTTGGAAAGGGCACGTCGTTTTTTATAAAGCCGTGAGAGAAACAGAAATCGGCAAACAGCCCCTTTCCTTTGAGGTCTCACAGAGGATATGCTGGTGATTTTTTTGCAGCATCTGTTGCTGCCCGAGATCAATCTTGCTTCCGTTCCGCCCCAAATCCTGCCCCGACAGCCACAGAGCACCCAAAACTTGCCTAAAGGAGGCAGCACGGGAAACACCCCCCTCCCCCGCCCCCCCCCCCCCCGCAAAGTTTCATTTCATAAAGTGCCCATGTGAGTTTAATAAGTTAGCTGTAATTCCAGCGGGATTTTAGCTCACATGTTCCCTTTGTAAGACCAGCAGATGCAGGCAGCGAGCAGTCAGACGGCGTTTTAGAAGACAAAGGACGGAGCCGCCTCGTCATTTTGTTTACGCAAGCGCTCTCAGCTGCGGCTGACGTAGAACTCGCTCGCTCCCTTTCCCAGATTTCTGACCGGCCTCAGGTTTCCCCGTGTCCCAGCCGAGGTCTTCCCGAGGTTAGCCGGCCACAAGGCCTGCCCCTCCCTCTGCACCCCCCCACCCCCCCGCCCCCCACCCCCTCCTCCAGAGAGCAAGATAAACACAAGACCGGGACAGAAAGGCGAGCAAGCAAAAAAAAAATGCCCAAATCGTGCTGTTTTTTTTTCTTTTTTAAACCAGAGGGGAAGAACGTGGTCTATTACGAGCCACTTTGTGAATTCCCAAAAAAAAGCAAAACAAAAGGGGGCTTTTAGGTTCAGAGAGCGCTTTTAAAAACAGAGCGGGAGGCGGTCCCGTCCCGTCGTGCTGACGGGGG
Source organism: Anguilla rostrata (assembly GCF_018555375.3). NCBI lineage: Eukaryota > Metazoa > Chordata > Actinopteri > Anguilliformes > Anguillidae > Anguilla > Anguilla rostrata. Next base: position 3,555,680 of record NC_057941.1, read on the forward strand.
CTGGCTCAGCACATCTCAGGGCCCTGATCCGATAGAGGCTGAAACGCAGGAGGAACGCGGATTCCTGGCCGTGCTCGTCCGCGGGCGGGGGGCCGAGCCCCCCGATAGGATTTCGTCGAGCAGATGGAAACAGTTTGGCTCGCCGTAAAAAACACACACACGCACAAAAAAAAAAAAACCACGTGCTGAATTCCAGGCTGCCTTAATCAGAAACAGGACGGCTGTAACCGTCCTCGCTGTTGTTTAGCTCCAGGGATGCCACCATTTAAGATCAAAAATGCAATTTTGTCTTAAATGCCAGCCTGTGCCATCTTTCCTCATTAAAATTCTTTTTTGCCACCATTATGAACTTTAAAATTATTCAAAAGCACAAAATAACACAAATGAAAGAATTACGATCAACTGGTTTGACTGGACAGCTCACACTAAGGAAATTTCTGGAGGAGTGCATTTCGATGTCCCCCCTCTAGATCACATCACCACAGGCATTGAGCTTACAAACAGTGGTTCAAGTTAAGGACCATGTTCAAGGCCACAATGGTGGAGCTCCACCAAGGTTTTGAACTAGAAACCATCTGGTAAAAACTGCCCCAACAAAATGTAGGCCGATATCACCCCCAAGACTCAGAAAAGGAGAAGCAGTTGAGTTCAGGAGTCCTTGATCCAGCTTGACCGGACCGGACAGGACTGGGCCGGACCGGACCGGATCAAACCGGACCGAACCGGACTGAACCGGATGGGTTGCGCACTCACCCTGCAGTACTCGTTGATGGGCCTCAGGCGTTTCATGGCCACATCCCTGATGTGACTTCTTCTGAACAGGATCTTCCCTGAAACAGACACAGGAATCAAACGTTAATTAAACAACCAGCGCAATATGAGCATCCGTGTTGTGCACTGCAAGAAAAAAAATCTGTCTTAACAAGTTTTTTAGTTTTGTAATAAGACTTAAAATCCTTATTTTTTCTGTCCAGCAGAAAATATTAGCTTGTTTTAAGTTTCATTTTGCTTGACAATTAAATTTTTTGTACCCCACTGGGTAGTCTTGAAATGAGTAAAACTGTCTCATCTCATCAGCAATCTATTTGCCCTTTTTTTAGCAAAAAAAAAAAGGCACAGAAATAAGATTGTAAGACTAAATATAAGGCTAAAATACTTGTCAAGATGTATTTATTTTGTAGTTTTTGCAGTGTGTCACTGTGAGCTATGGCAGTCCACTCGTCATCCATTCACCGATTCGGACCGTTCAGTTTTTCACACAACAGCTGCTTACGCAGAATACATCCAACAACTCCCACCCATACCACCCAAAGACGGGAGAGAGAGCTTGAGGTAAACTTTACAATTCATTACCGTCCAATCGGCAGGTGCCCTTGCCTGGGACGTTTGAACAATCACAGGCGACGCCCTGGGGGTCACGGCCAAGCCAATATAAATTCCCCGGCAGTGATCTCATTATTACAGTATTAGCTGTGCTGCTAAGTCAAGGTTAGCTTCCGGGGGGGGGTGGGTTGGGGGGGCGGCTTGTTTGCCAAACTGTCCGGCTTCCAGTTCTCACACAGCAGGTGCCATGGAGGGGGAAGAAGACGCTGTTTCTCGTACCTCAGACCGCCTTTAAATTGGCATTTGAACCCCCCGGTTGGCGTGAGCTCACCCACCGCGGTTATTCCCCCATAGTCCTCTGATTCATTCAGCCTGCGTTACTGGGAAGAGTCTTTACTGACTGAGCCATTCAAGAGCACTTCCCCCATGCAACACAGCAGAAACTACCACACAGAAATAGAGAATGACGTTATTTTTATTTTTTTTGGGGGGGGCGGGGGGAATTACAAGTTCCCATTTATCATGCATTAATCAAAAAATATCCCTTCCTAAAGTTGACAAGAATTGTTGCAATATTGCTTTTTTTTAGGGAAAAAAAACACAAGTTCTGCTAAGCACTGCAGGTTCAATGAGGAAGAGGCTGAACAAAATATCAAACCAAAATCTTTCGGTTTAGCGTTCAGATTTTTAATTGTTTGTTACTCGTTAATGCAACCTGTTAGTTCTTAAAAACCAGAGGAGGGACGTCCAGGGGTCAGACAGTAAAGGTCCTGTCATGCAGGCTTCTAGCTTCCAAGTAGTCCACGATTCAGTTGTTTTCCTCTGATTAACATAAAAACATAACTGCTTAGCTAGGCAATCCATAAACATTTCAGCGGGCCAGATATTCTCATAGCAGACGAGGGACTTACATTCTCCTCAGTGATTATTGATTCCACCCTGAGAATGAACAAATAACCTAATTAAATATCTGTGAAGGAAACGGGACTGATGTTTCCCTTGGCGTTGCTGACTGAGAGGCAATTCGGGGGACTGGTCATTATGAAGGATAAAGGTGATATGAGGCGATATCTTATTCATGACAGAACCTTGAGCCGGCTGATAGCAAAATATAGCTAGCCTAGCCACTCAACGAGTGGACTTTACTCAGAAGTTATTAAAGACAGACAGACCAAAGTCCCCATATAATAAATAAATATGGGTAAGTATGGGCTGTGTTCCTTACAGGAATCTTAGAAGCTCAACTGGCAGGCCACTCACCTCCTGAGCCACGGACACAACAACGTGAGAACGAACGCAATCCGGGTTCCAAAAAGCCCTTAATCTTTTATGACGTTCAGGAAACTCGAGGGCCATCTGTGATTTTCCGGCTGTTTCAACCTCTCGGGCTGGGCTGTCTGTCCTCACCAGGGCTGGAGAGCTGGGTGTAAAACTACACCCTGAGTGCAGCACTGACCCGGCCCGGAGACAGAGCCAGGCGTAGCAGCCACGGCTTAAAGGACACCCCCTCTTCAAAGGGGCTCACGCAGCCTGTGGGAACGATGCCGGCTCCCACGTCTCGGACAGAATGCAAGGCAGCCGTATCATTCATGGGGGGGTGCAGGATCTTGTTGCTCATTCTACCCAACCCCCTCCCCCCCCCCCACTCTCACGCCCCCCCCCCAACCCCCAGCAACAGCCACATTACGATGAAATTGCTTAAAACCTTTTTTTTAATTTTAAACACCTATAGTTCCAGATGTTCCAGAGCAAGAGGGTCTGCTAAGACCTCCCGTCCCACATTACAAAGAGGATTTAATTTCCTTCACATCGCTCACCACCACCGCCACTGCTGACTCAGGCTGGCCGGGTAGGGGAACGAGGGGAAGGGGGGGGGGGGGGGGGGAGGGGTGGGCGACAGGGACTGACCCAAAATTGGGTCTGCGTAGCCCAGCCCAGCCCCGTTACCGAAAACCGCCCATACGAAGAACAGTCACCTTAGAATGTCCCATAAACCTCAGCTGGCACTGCCTTTTCCCCCACACAGCTGTGCCGACGCAAACACAGCACGTCTGCTGCTCATATAAGGGAAACAAAAGGAATGCTGGCGGCTGGCCGGTCGGGTCTGGCCGGTCGGGCCTGGCCGTCCCGCCTCGCCGCCTGATCCAGACTCTGGGAGCTACGGATGAATTTAAAAAAAAACGCCTCGTAGTTTCACGTACGGGAAACCGCTCGGTCAGGGAGGGAACGAGGGAGGGAAGGAGGGAGGGAACGAGGGAGGGAAGGAGCTCGGTTTGACCTGGGAAGGTGGTGGTGGGGGTGGGGGGGGGGGAGGGGTCACAGGACTGAAAAGTGCTGAACGAACAGACGCTCACATATACGCCCACGGGACAGACCGGGTCACAGAAAAGTTCTGAATGTTCCGGAAAAACGCAGCGCTACACACTTTTCACTCCTCAGCACAGCGGATACAGCGATCTGGCAGGCCTTACGAAACTCACGAAAATTAAGCTATGAATAATTAAGAAACCACTTTCATATTCAAATAAAAATTCTAACTGTACACTCAAAAGGTCTTTGCCTTTTGACAGATTATATAAAAAAAAGAACCAGAACTTTTTAATGGTCCCTTTTCATTTTGGCTCAGGCTTTCCAGGTTTTCCCAGGTAAAAAGGAACGCTCTTTGCACACTGTGCTCTTTCACATAAAATAAACAAAACAACCAAACTAAAAATATAAAATGTCAGCATGTAGACCTGAACTGGCACCGCAGACTGCCTGGCAACACAGTAACTCTCCATCTGCAGTGAACCAATCAGCTTACAGTACCGAGTTACAGTACAGTACTGACTTTATCTGCAGTAAGGGGGGGGGACATTGGTTCTGCACCAATCAGCTTACAGCTCTAACTAAGGGTGGGAAAGTTCAGTCGAGAAAACAAACGCACGCCAGTAAATACTAAAACGTTTAGAAAATAAAACGTAATCGGAAAATCAGATGTAAGTTTCCCCCCGCAAAATCTTTCAAGAATAAATGAAACAGGTCAAAGTATGTTAAACAGCAGATAGCCGTGCCCGGTTACGGTTCAAAACAAGCGAAGGACAGATCGGTTTGAAATCGATACGAGCAGCGGGTTTCAATCCAGGAACCCCCAACCAGGCTCAAATCATTTAAAAAAAGGGCTACGTTTAATATGTATATACAAAACATTTTCGCCAAATCTAAATATAGTTATTGCATAGTCTGGTCAGGGACCCCCCCACAGTATCTCCAAACACCCCCTGTTGAAAATCCAGGGTTGAGAGAAAATGGGGGGGGGGCTAACGTGGAGTACTGATTACCTACAGCACTGAGTTTATTTTCATAAAGGGGGGGGGGGGTGTAAAGCCCTTCTCTCAACACCCCCTCTCTGAAAGCCTCTGCTACCCAGGAAACAGGCTAATTCTGCCCTCTCAGCGCTCAGCTGAACACACTTCCACCTTTTTTAAAAGCTGATGAAATCATCCAGACATGCTGTAAAAATCCTTTTCCAGGGCAGCCTTGAGACTTCACAGTGAGCTGCCACAGAAAGAATGCCAGCAAGTTAACCCATTCGCTGCTCCGAAATACGTAAACCAAGTTAAAAAAAAGATCAGATTAAGGTTATTTTGAGACTTCAATTTGTACTTCACCTAATAACGCAGCAAACCAATGAGAAACAGCGCAGTGCAACACAGGACATCTCACAAAGACCCACAAACACACCGCAAGATGGCAGGTACACCTGGCAATAAAAATAAAACCCAAACTAACAGCTACAGTCCGGCCTTTTCCATTAAGGTACATCTGCCATCACTTAATTCACTCGACTGTTTACAAAGAGAGCTGATAAAGGAGGGAAAGAATGGGATGAAGAGGCAGAACGGAGCAGCCCAGCGTTCGCTAATTACAGGGGCCTCTGCTCAAATCGCTCACCGGCTGCTGACTCATTACCTTACAGCCACTTGTTAAACTGTTGTGAAAAGAGCAGGTACGTGCTCAGCACATAGCAATCGCGGGCAGTTTTCTGTTTTATAAGGCGAGGTAAATACTTCTGTCTGAAAATTCCATTTAAGAGCAAGACAAACAGGTTGAGCTTAAAACAAACAAAGACTAATGAGGGAAACGAGGTAAAAACTAGTACTCTTCTCATCACGCACGCAGGCACGCACACACGCACACACGTACACACACACGCACACAGACACACACACATACACAAACAAAAAAACATGTACACACACAGAAACACACAGACACACACACACACACAAGTACACATACTCTACACATACTGTTTAAACACACACAATACACATTTACACATACACATATACACACACAAACATACACACACACATTGCAAATACGTAATTTCCATTTTAGGTAAAGGTCAAAGGAAAAGCAGCTTTTGATGGGAGCCTGAACCCCTATGAACCCCTAAATGAGTCATGAACCCCTAAATGGGTGGAACTATCAATAATTCACCATCTTGAGCCAATAAAGTGTTCTGCAAGGAAGACCTAAGTCTTTGGAAGGGTTCGCCCACATAAGTAATCGACAACACACAATGTTTCCAACGACCACAGGATCCTGAAAACTCTTTCTCATCAGTGGATGTAGCCTGCAATCCCCCTTGAAATATTAATGCCATTGATTGCTTTCTTTCAAAAAACCGAACAAACACCACAGACAATTCCAGACTTTCAATCTCCAAGAGATTACCCACCCCAGTCTGCACAGAGATTTAACACGACTTATTTCGTAATTTAAAAAAAAATCAAAGCTATTATACTAGGTCAAGCTATCCTTTTTCTAGGGAACCATGTGTACAGATATGTCAACTTGATTGAAACTGAATAAGGAAATTTGGCCTGGCTCTTAGGTATGATGTAATTTGGGCTTTGCATGATTGTAGGCTGAGTTGAAAGACTGGCCAAAACTGTTCCAGGCACATCACTCAGGATCTCTCTTTTTTTGTTCTTAGTGTAACAAAACCCTAACAGCCTCCATGCCAGAACAATGCTCTCTGAGTGGGAAAGAAATGTGGATTCAAGATGGCCGCCGCAGCCTCGAGGAATGCAGGAGGAGAAGCTGGAAGTATCACTGCAGACCGCACTGCTGAAGTAGAGGCAACAGAACAGAGCATAGCGCAAACGAAAGAGGATCTAAACAAACCCCAACGCCCTTACAGGAAAGCCACCGCTCCACTGGTTTGGGCTGAGCTGACCAGATTTCCCCCCGACGGACTCAAGACTAAGTTCAACCTAAGCATGTGGACTGAAATATTTTTAAAATGTTTTTTAAACTAACCCTGTCTTTGTTTTCCTAGGACCGGTAGCATATAAATCACAGGCTGGAGCCTAAATAGGGGTTCAACACCAGCAGGAAGCCTCTGCAAGACTGGATTTTTGTCATTTTAGCCATATTATGAATAAAAATATTTGGAGAAACAAAAATAGAACCGCGCAAATCCGAAGTATGCTACATTTCTCTGGTAAGTAATGTCTATGTAAAAACAATATTTTTTTTATTAGAAATATAGACGATATGGAGATACATTAATACCCAGCCAATGTGAGAGTTCTGAATACAATTAGCTGATTGCTTATAGCTTGTCAGAATCATAGCTGATTGGTGAATTTTGTTTCCTGGCAACCACGCACAGTAAGCTAAAGACAATGGATCATAAATATGATTTTTTTCCCCCAAGCTGTAATATACTCTTCCGTTTTGGAAAGATCCTGGACGAGTGCACTGATTTTGAGCTTTTGGAGCCCGCTACTTTGGATCAGATTCTCCGAGAAACTTCACTCATTGTCTGTAGACCTGTCTGACGCTCCAGACGTGTCTGCATTTTCTTATTAACTGAATCAGCAAGCCTTGGTACAGCAAGCATTCCCTCGTCAGCTGATACACTCTAGGAACATTAGTACAAGAACCATTACGAGCAATTTCCACACATATGAACACAGGCATGTACACTCCACGCCTGGAAAATATGCTGAACGGGAGGAGAGTACATTACATTACAGGCATTTGGCAGATGCCCTTATCCAGAGCGACGTGCAACAAAGTAGAGTAGGGAAGAGAACGGGGAAATGCAGTGAAGAGCCATTCAGAAATGAATAACTCCTCTGACAGTCATACTGGGTGTGGCTTTGGGCCTACACCAGTTTACACGCAGCTGTGGAAAAGAAGAAATTTGAGTAACATATGTCAAAAGTAATGTGGGGAAGAAAAGAAAAGAAAATAAAGAAAGAACCAACCAATAAAGGAAGAAGGAAAGAAGAAAGAAGGGACACAAATGAAAAAGAAATAGGAATGAAAGAAAGAAAGAAAAGAATGGGTTTTCATTGTGAATGAAGCCTAAAACTGACTAAACACAGATGAATGGAGAAATGTGGGGGAGGGGGAGGTGCAGAGCTGGCCCAGTCTCTCTCTCTCTCTCTCTCTCTCTCTCTCTGCACGTCCATTCGGTTACATAAACACAGCTGAAGGCATCTGAGCGTTCTCTCAGAGAAGTCTAGAGAGAAAGAGAGAGAGAGAGAGAGGAAGAGAGGACAGCGTACCCTTCCATAAAATTCTTCTGCCACAAAAATCTCTTGCTGTCAATCAGAGCTTTTTCATTGTTTAGGAAAGCACTTTTTCATTCTAACTCACAGCCTCATTTGGAAAAAAACAAAAAACAAAATGGAAGGCACCAGCCTGGAATTAATCTCAAATCAGCTCAAAATGCTAAAATAAAAAAAAAACTAAATAAATAAATCAACCATCCCATTTTTTGGAGGGAAAATGAAATAAGAAGTGGTGGAAAGTGTGAGATCATGACAGTAGGAAGGTTCACTTCTGTATGTACTGGAATGGAGACAAGAGGCTACCCCACACTCATCTCACAGTCATTCAGCACTGGGGTGCTATGGGGACACCACGCGGGGCGACTCCCAGCAGGAAACTGACGCATTTCAACCTGGCGGAGAGGAGAGGGTTCTACTAGCCTGTCATACAGAAGATTATTCTACTAACCTGGCGGAAAGGGGATCATTCTACTAACCTGGCAAAAAAGAGGATTATTCCACTAACCAGGCAAAAAAGGGGATTATTCTACTAACCTGGCAGAAAGTAGATTATTCTACTAACCTGGTAAAAAGGGGATTATTCTACTAACCTGGCAAAAAGGGGATTATTCTACTAGCCTGGCAGAAAGGGGATTATTCTACTAGCCTGGTAAAAAGGGGTTTATTCTACTAACCTGGCAAAAAGGGGTTTATTCTACTAACCTGTCAGAAAGGGGATTATTCTACTAACCTGGCAAAAAGAGGATTATTCAACTAACCTGGAAAAAAGAGGATTATTCTACTAACCTGTCATACAGAGGATTATTCTACTAGCCTGTCAGAAAGGGATTATTCTACTAACCTGGCAGAAAGGGAATGATTCTGCGCTTAGGGTCCTTCTGTCCTCCTTCAACAGGGAACTTATCCAGAAGCTCCATCTGAAAAGGAAAAAAATTAACAAAATAAGCAACTTGTGCCTCAAACACAAACACACACACATGCACGTACATACGTCCTCGATAAGCCATTTACATTTCCCAGTTAAGATTTTCCATTTGTAACTAACGATTAAAAATGGACATGGCTGATGCCATGTTTAAAAACATTTTTGCACGTTAATTTATTAATATTTTTGTTGCGAGTTCAGCGTGGGCCGTCAGTGGAAGCTCGCTGACACAGTGGAATATTCCTCTCTGAAGTCGGGTCCTCAGGTCCTCCCACAGCGATCCCACAGTGCTTTGGGGTTATTTTTCTAAGCGTGAACGCTCATCTGAAGGCCCTGCTTTCTTCCCCCCCAGGCCCTGGAGGAGTTCTGCTGACGGCCGCGCGCTAAGCTAACGGACACCTGGCTCCCATCAGGAAGGAAGCCTGAGGTACATACACGCTGGGAGGCCAAGCACGCGAGGGCACAGCAGAGCTTTCGCCACCGAAGTCCATATCTTTAAAGGAGCTAAAGGGGCACCATGTTTAGCACAGCTGTCTTAACACATTTTTCCAGACCTTACCCTTTTAAGTTCAAAAAAACAACTTCATGAACAGAGATACACAGAGTTCAGACATTAAGGTTAATGTGCTCGGCCACATTACATTACATTACGTTTATTTGGCAGACGCTTTTATCCAAAGCGACGTACAAAAAGTGCATTTCATGGTCATAGACAACTGCTAAAGACAGGTTCAGTAAGGTACAATACTTATTTTGTAATAACAATGATCAGACAGACTGTCTCACACAGACCGACATACTGACTATCAGACAGACTGTATCTCATACAATCCGATATACTATCAGACACGTGAGCCAAAATAGTGCCTTTTGAAGACAGCTTTATCCCAAGATCACTCCTCAACTAGGGATTTTTAAAAAAAAATCAGGGAACCAAAAAAACACATGCAAATCCATTGGGAAAAAAATGACTGAAATGCAAACAATGAATATTTCACCCTCAGCATGAGTGCCGACTGTGTTCACTGATTTTTTAGGTGTATAAACGCTGCTATCAGAGTACACCTCAATTGATTATTAGATTTTTGCGAGGTTAAACATGACACCCCTACAGGCACAAAAGTAGTGTGGAAAGAGGGACCTTAAAGAATAAGTCACAGTATGTAAAAAAATGGAATGGCCACTTTATTCAGCTTTGGAGGCCGTCTCTATGGATTCCGTGGAGAACGTCCGCAGGCCAGAGCGACTGCAGTCTGAGTCAGTGCACAGTCACAGTGACAGACACAGTCTCCAGAGCGACTGCAGTCAGAGTCAGTGCACAGTCACAGTGACAGACACAGTCTCCAGAGCGACTGCAGTCAGAGTCAGTGCACAGTCACAGTGACAGACACAGTCTGCCATTCAGACGGCACACAGGGGGACACAACAGGTTTCAGTCCTACGTAAGCAAACACTACATAATGGAAGTGGGGAGGGAGGGGAGAGAGATAGAAGAGAGAGAGGAGGAGGAGGAGGGGGAGAGTAGGAGAGACAGTGAGAGAGACAGAGAGAGGGACGAGAGAGAGAGGGGAGAGGGATATGGAAGGTGAGAGAGAGAGGTAGAGAGTGTGTGTGTGTGTAACAGAGAGAGACAGAGACAGAGTGAGAAGGAGAGTGAGAGAGAGAGACAGACAGAGACAGAGACAGAGAGAGAGGGGAGAGGGATTTGGAAGGAGAGAGAGAGAAGGGGAGGAGGGGGAGAGAAGGAGAGGGAGAGAGAGACAGAGGTAGAGAGTGTGTGTGTGTAACAGAGAGAGACAGAGACAGAGCGAGAGGGAGAGTGAGAGAGAGACAGAGACAGAGTAGAGCAGGAGAGAGGGAGGGATAGAGAGAGAGAGAGAGAGAGGGGAGAGAGAGGAGAGCAGAGAGTCAGGGGTAGAGAGGGGTAACAGAGAGAGACAGAGACAGAGCGAGAGGGAGAGTGAGAGAGAGAGAGAGAGAGACAGATTCAGAGACAGAGAGAGAGGGGAGAGGGATATGGAAGGAGAGAGAGAGAGGGGGAGGAGGGGGAGAGAAGGAGAGAGAGCGAGAGAGAGAGACAGAGTGTGTGGTATGTTCTCCAGGGCAGCTAATGTAATAGGGCTAGCAGAGCTCATTCTGAGGGTAACTGCCAGGCTGGGCAGACGCCACATTAGCTCTTGCTCGCGGCTCAGTGGTGTTCAGATCATGATTTCACAGAAAAAAAGAGTCTGTTGGCATGCAGATTTATGATAGTAATAATCACGATTTCTATAATCTGGACCTGCAGAAACCTGTCGGGTTTTATGTGATTCAGTAGCTATGGGTTTTCAATGTCTATGGACTTTCAAACAGACTTTTTATTCTCCACCATATTTTTTTTTTTAGTTCAGGATCAATCTGTTTGAAATCCTTGTCAATAAAGCACTTTGTCTAGACACACCCTCCGTGGAAATGTCCTCCTTAGTGAGATTAAAAGACATCTTTTCCACGATCGTAAGAAACATGGCAATGCCTCATACAATTAAAGTTGGCAAGGAAAATATTTAGGCCTCTAATGGCCAACAATTAACCACTATAGTCCTCCAACGGTACAGAGTACAGCCAACGTCATATGTCGTGCTCAGAACCTATGTATAGTGTTTCAAAGAAAAGGATCTTCCCAAAGATAAAATGAGCGTTCCTCTCTTCCTCATACGCCAAGACGAGCCAAGAACAGAAGGCCTTTGCCCTCATCGTGTCGTTTCGTTACCAGGAACCGCTGCGGAAAATATTTCAGGGCAGCGCAACAAATAAAGCCACAGCGGGGATGCTTCTGCAGCTGGGATTAATGCGAAGGAGACGCACAGCCTCCGACGTCTGATTTACGTGCTTGTTTTCAGTCTGGAGGAGAAAGGGGGAAGTGAAATCGAGCTCAAGAAGGTCTACGCGGGAAGTACTAATACACAATACGTGTGCTATAACAAGCATTCTGAATGATGTGAAAGGAAGTGAAGTAATCATATCAGACGCATTTAACTACACTCAGCAAAAAAAAAAAAAAAGTCACAGCCAGCTTCATTGTCCATGACATGAACCCAACCCCCCCACCCTGCCTGCCCCCCCACCCCACCCTCACCATCCCCCTCACCTCTTCCTCTTACACCACCCCCCCACTCCTCCACAGCGCTGGCTACATCATCATCACTTTCACACCATCCGTGATCTCTCTCCAGATCTGAACTCAGACCAGGACCACAGACAGGACGTCCATTAAGGGATTCATGCTGCAAGTTTGTTTCCAGGTGATGCCAGTGTGTCAGGCATTCAAGCTATGCCGGGTGTCGACCTGCACGTTAGCAACCGTGTATACATGTCTGTCTTCTGCTCTGACGCCTACAGTAATTACCCACATTAAAATGACTTACTGACAGTGAGAATCAACATTTCACAACAGCCTGGGATCCAACTTTAGGTCCTACAGATAAGAATTATAATCAGCTCTGACCCTACAGCTTTCATCTTGTCTGTTTTCCAAACCTACACTTCCCCCAACGGAAAGCATCATTATTAGTCTCCACAGTGAGAAATTCCCTGATAATGGAAGGATTACACCCCACTGAAAACAACTGCCATAGCAAAAAAAAAAAGAAAAAAAAGAAAAGAATTTATAAAATAAAATAAAAAAAAAAGGTTTTTGTGGACAGGCAACCACAGCATTCCTCTGCACAATGAATGCTGAGTCAACATGTTGGGAAGCAGTTCCGTAGGAATTTTTAAACTGAATGCTGCACTTGTGAGGACAGGACAAGATGCCTCCGCTCCAGAAATGAAAACAGTGTTTACTGAAAGAGTTTCCCTGCTCCATCTTCCTGAGGGCTCTACCGTGATTTATAAATGCACCACTTGCTTAAGTTTGGAACTGAAGTTTGGCACATTAAAATCCAAATCTACCAATCTTTATTTATTTTATTTTATTCTTTGCCTTGAGGACAAGGACAATATAGAGCATAAACATGATGGCACACTACCACCAATAAATTAAAGATAAGATTACAACATAATTACATTCTCACTTGGCTGAGCAAATATAATAACATTCTTGGACTTTTTATCATCACTTCCAGTCATAGGGTGGCTTGTGGTTCTTGATGAATCCAGCCTCTGCATTTCTGGGCTATTCTAAAAAGAAAAGAAAACAAGCCAAGACCCACTGACAGCTCTACAAAACCACCATCTGCCTAACTGAAAGGACAGGTGCACCCTGACAGTTCACTGACAAAACTTTTGAAAAACCAGCAAAAAAAAAAAAAAAGCCCACATACAGTCAGTGTTTCCCAGTTTGTCAACAGCCACGCCCTGTCTCTGCTACATTCAGTGTTAGTTTAACCCAATATCCTCTTGAGACTCAGAAGAAAAAAAGCTGAAGTACTTATTTAAAAAAAAATAAATAAATAACAGGTGCCTTGGATGCCAAAACATATTGCAGTGAAAATATTATTTTAATTTTTTATTTTTTTCCAATCTCCCTTGTAGTGTAGTTTTCAGCATAGGAAAAATACATGGTTCTTGAGCTCAAGACCAGAGACTCATGTCCCCTACAGGGGACCAAGAAAATGAAGGATACCATTATACTTATATTAAGACATACTGCTAAAACAGTACATTGTCAATAATCCAAACATATCGAATATATACTGTACAATTGCCATTACAGCTTTTTTCTTTTTTAAAAAAAGCTGTCCCTTCTTTCCGAACTCAGCTTTGTTAAATGCAGCATCATCATCATTATGTACACAAAGCGGTGTAGAACACGGGCAGTAAACTACAGTACCCATGACTAATAGCTGTGAGCAGGAAGTGCTCTGCAGTGTCTCTGAAAACTCCACTGCTGGAGTCATTAATCTTTCTGATGTAGTACAGGTTTATGGGCATTTCCACTCCTGTTCATTACAGTCCCCTTGAGTTGAGGAATTGGCATAAAGAATTTTATATATGGATTCAGTATTCATAATCACACATAATCATGTGAGATTTCTTTTCCTGGCACTGTTCACTGCAATCTTACAGTGGAACATGATTTAAATGGGTGGGCGCCATGGCTAACTCAGTATGTCTGAGTCCTATAGCAACCACTTGACAGTAAAAAATAAAAAATGATCCTGATAACACTGGCTGAAGAGGAACTAGGGTTGAAAATATGTTTTGTTTCACTATTATGAAACTAAAAAAGAACAAAATTGCCATTAATTTTCTATTATTTTCTTTTACTCTAATGATGGCAATGCGTCATTCGTGTTATCTTATCTCACCTGATGAATGAGGTAAATGAATACAGCTTATATTCTGAAAATGTATAAAATGTATCTAGAATGAGACCACAGCTAATGTAAATAATCCACTGCAATTTTCATTGCCTACAAATTCTTTATGAATGAACATTATTTATGTTTCATGTAGCTTCCATCACTGCTCAAATTGGAAACCTTTACAAAATATTCAAGATAACAGAATTAATTTACTATGCTCATCAAAAAAAAAAAAGAAAAGAAAAAAGAAAGAAAAATGAATAAAAAAACAATATTCAGTCACTGCTGTTCACTTTGCGGTATGAGTGTATACGAGGATCCCAGACAAATGAAAGCCACAGGATTTGATTGGTTACCAGCCACAGGGGAGCAGTTACACAGAGATGATGTCACTTCCCCTCCTGTCCCCTCACTGAACCCCTGGCAGTCAGGACAGGCCCTGGCGTGACCCCTGCGGATTCGACAGCAGAAGAATAATGGCGGGTAACGCCGCTGTGACCCGCCGCTCCCCCGCTGCCCAGCCTCGGGGTCCGACGGAACGCACCGCCATCGCGCTCAAAACTTGCTCCAGATAATTAATCGCCCTCGAGGCTTTCGCTTCTGGAGCCGGGCCAGGGGGGGGCGAGGCTGACGTTCCTGAGGTCATAATTCGTCTGGACCGCATCCTCCCCCCCCCCACCCCCCCTCTAGGAGAAGGACGGCCCACACAAAAGGTCATTCTGTGCGGAGAGCCGCGCTGGTGGTGCGGCAGGGGTGGGGTGGGGGGTGGGGGGGCGGGGGGACCGAAATGAACGAGCACGCTGAAGTCTCCTGACAAGGCCTCTCCTCTTTTCTTCTTCTTCTCCTCTCTCAGCTTTAGAGAGCGTCGCAGACGCGGGCAACGAGGTCACGACCGGACGAGCCGTCCATCACCCGCAAGCCACGGAGAGTGGCCACGCCCACCACCACCCCAGGGCATGCTGGGAACACACACTGAATTCCAGCCACAGGCGATCGAGGGCATTATCTTAATCATCTCCGGCAGGGGGGGAGGATTTTGCTTGTCAGCATCAGCTCTTTTAACAGCTGCATTGAAGACCAACCCCCCCACCCCCACCTCCTCAATCCCAGCCATCACTCCACCCCCCCGCCCCCCCCCACCATCCCTGGAGACTGAGGGAGAAACTGGGTGAGGGTTTTAATGGAGCAACATGGCTGCCCTCACTACAGGGGAGAGAAGGTGGAACATGTGTGATGTGTGTAGAGAGAAGGTCACTCAGGGTCAGCTTTCTCTACTGAGACTGCAACCCATTACAACCCAATAGATTTACACTCATACCACCCACCTCACAGTCCCACAGTCTAACGCTCCCTCGTATCGTACCCTAAGCTTTTTTAGGATTAGTCTGAAAGCTACGCTTTACTCTAGGGCAAGGAATCTTTTTCTTTCTCTCTGGATTTAACAGGAAGTATTCCACCTTAATGTGTTTTCTTTCACGGTCTTAATCCCACGCATCTGAAGGACAACAGGCCCCACCGATAAAGATGACTCCCGAAGCCAAAAACCTCCAGTCACTGTGAAAACACCACAAAGCCGCATCGAGCAGCAACAACAACAACAACAACCGCACAAGAGACGACTTGTTTCAGACGCACACATCCTGCCACGGCTTCTCCCCCTGCTCAGAGTGCTGACTCAGCACACGGTTTCCCAAAGCGCTGGTTTTCAGAAGAGGTGTGTGCGTGTGTGTATACATGGGTGTGTGTGTGTGTGTGTGTCAGTGCGTGTGTGTGTGTGTGTGTGAGTGTGAGTGTGAGTGTGTGTGTGTGTGAGTGTGTGTGTGTGTGTGTGTGTGTGTGTCAGTGCGTGTGTGCATGTGTGCGTGTGTGAGCGTGTGTGTGTGAGTATGTGTATGTGTAAGCGTGTGTGTATGAAGAAAACTCTTCTGTGAAACAAAAGTCTCACTTTTCATGTCTGGCACTGTGGTGCTGGATGTTACCGGGAAACCACAGGAGACCCCAGAGAATGGGTGGGGCCAATACGGGGGGAGGAGCATGTCCTTTCTCCCCCGTTCTCAAAGAAAACACTTTCTGGTTCTGCGGTTCTGTGAACAGTCACTGCACTCTTCACTCTGGGAACAACACAGTCGCAAAAATAATTATGATCATTTCCTGGATATTATTTCAATGCCAGTAAACTCTTGTTATGGAAATTTAAAGCAGAGTTGTGGTTGTCATTTCTGTTTTTTGCCAACTTAGCCGATTACAGTAATATGTCAACATAAAATTATATATGCAAGTCATACAGTAGATATGAACACCCTGCTAATTGATAACACAAACTGTAAGCGACAGAAGCCATCCCATTGCTGCTCGTCTGAAATCCAATCAAATGAGAGATTCAGCTCATCCATGCTTACATGATCCCTACCCAGAATCCCCTCTGGCAGAACCCCACGCATCTCCATTTAAGACACAATTCAGGCCCGCGCATATTGTTTTATTTACAGACGCACGTTTCCGCACTTGAGTGTTTCCTAAGCGATGGCACATGCAATGCGCACATGTAATCGTTTCCAGAACAGAAATAATGCAGGAGATGCAGTTTTACAGAACAGAAGTAATGCAGGGATGCAGTTTTACAGAACAGAAATAATGCAGAGGACGCAGTTTTAAAGAACAGAAATAATGCAGAGGACGCAGTTTTACAGAACAGAAATAATGCAGGAGATGCAGTTTACAGAACAGAAATAATGCAGGAGATGCAGTTTACAGAACAGAAATAATGCAGGAGATGCAGTTTTACAGAACAGAAATAATGCAGGGATGCAGTTTTACAGAACAGAAATAATCTAGGGGATGCAGTTTTACAGAACAGAAATAATGCAGGGATGCATTTTTACAGAACAGAAATAATGCAGGAGATGCAGTTTCACAGAACAGAAATAATGCAGGAGATGCAGTTTTACAGAACAGAAATAATGCAGGGATGCAGTTTTACAGAACAGAAATAATGCAGGAGATGCAGTTTACAGAACAGAAATAATGCAGGAGAGCTAGTTTTAAGACAGAATAGCAGGGATGCAGTTTTACAGAACAGAAATAATGCAGGGGTCGCAGTTTTACAGAACAGAAATAATGCAGGAGATGCAGTTTCACAGAACAGAAATAATGCAGGAGATGCAGTTTCACAGAACAGAAATAATGCAGGAGATGCAGTTTTACAGAACAGAAATAATGCAGGGATGCAGTTTTACAGAACAGAAATAATGCAGGAGATGCAGTTTACAGAACAGAAATAATGCAGGGGATGCAGTTTTACAGAACAGAAATAATGCAGGGGTCGCAGTTTTACAGAACAGAAATAATGCAGGAGATGCAGTTTTACAGAACAGAAATAATGCAGGAGATGCAGTTTTACAGTGCAAGAGCGAAACCTGGGCCGGGTTCACTGCTGCAGAAATGCATTCTGCAGCTGCAGCTGTGCAGCGATCTCTGCGCCAGGCTGATGCCTTTTCCACGTTTTCAGAGGTCAGGCTCCGCAGTTACTGCACGTGGAAAGTATGCGACAGCTGTATAATTTGAAGGGGGAAAATCCCACAGAGCTTGGTATTTATTTACGTCAACACAGCTGAGTGAAACAAACCCATGAGATATGTTTTTGTTTGGAATACAGTAAATAAGAGGGAGAAGTGTGTTTAAGTTAACACTGAGCCAGGTGTGTTGACGAATACTACTGGGTATTCCCTTTCATTTCCTCAGCTTGAAAAAAGGCACACTCCTGATTGGGCCTGCAGAATGATGGCATCTGGAAAAGGCCTTTGCTGTTGAAGCAGTGATGTGCCCAATGGTTTGGACAAAATACAGGTCTGTCAGCATGAACTGTACATGGGAGTACTTCTGGGTAGAGCAGGGAGGGAGGGTTTCAGTTGGCAGGGTACCACCATCACTATGGGAACTCCTCTGATTGGCAGGGAGCCTGTACCCTGCCTGCAGAATCTCAGCAGTCTTTCTATGGGCGACATAGCTCAGGAGGTAAGACCATTGTCTGGCAGTCGGAGGTTGCGGTTCGAACCTGCCCTGGGCGTGTCAAGTGTCCTTGAGCAAGACACCTAACTCCTAACTGCTCTGGCGAATGAGAGGCATCATTGTAAAGCGCTTTGATAAAGCGCTATATAAATGCAGTCCATTTACCATTTACCATTCTAGTGTTGGTGTTTTTTTCAGCTTTCATCCTCATGGGGTGTGTGTGTGTGTCTGTGTGTCTGTGTATGTGTATGTGTGTGTATGTATGTGAGTGCGTGTGAGTGTGTGCGCATGTGTGTAAGTCTGTGAGTGGGGGGGGGGGTGTACATTAGCTGGACATCGCATCACTTCCTCCTGCTTTCATGTAGGAAGGAATGCGTTTCAGCAGCATCATCAGCCCCAATGACAGGGTGCCTCTCGCTGCGGCCTGCAGCAGGACTGGCCTCAATTAGACTGGGTAAACAAAGCACACACAGTTCTGCAGGTTGCTAAACAACTCCGGAAAACAGCGGACCGGGGTGGGGTGGGGAGGGGGGGGGGTAATGATGCTGTAAACCCTAATTTGTGCTCCAGGGCCAGTTTCTTCACAACTCATAACCCTGGTATTTTTCAGAGGTTTCTAAAATATGCTGTCCAAAAATCAAGGTCAGGGTGACACTGGACAGGTTGCAGCATGGCAGCAGTTCAAATGAAATATGCATGTAACTGCATGAACGCAAATTAAATCCTGGTGGTGACTGCAATGAGACAAAACAATGGCCCATAAACTCTGTATGATCAAACCCTTAATCAGCGTTCTGCTCTCAGTTAGCAGCGGTGATTGTGACATCAGCATTATTATGTTCAGTTAAGAACACTCTAATCACATATTTGTGACCTTACCAAGCAGGTTTACAAAGAACCTGACACCAGAAAGGGTTAAGGAACATGCAAGTAGCCATAGAATGGCCTAAAGCAGGGAGTTCCTACAAAAGAGCATCCGTGCTCAGTGAACCTACCCTGGGTAAACAAAGGTTAAATTAAAAAAAATAAAGAAAGCCAGTTCTTTGCAGAACAACGTGAACACAAAAAAGGCTTGGCTCGGTTCTTAAGTTGCAGTTAATAACACCGAGTGCTGTTCTATAAATTAGAAGATTTAAAAAGCACGCCGAATATAGATTTAAACATCCTCCAGGTTGTTTCCGCCGAGGCAGTGTCTGTTCATGCAGGACGGGCGCCAGCGAAGCAGAGCAGAGCAGAGCGATGCTTTCGGGGGTCCAGCAGGCAGCTGTAAAACGGAACTGCTATGAAGGGCCAGGGCACCGGCTAACAGCCTGAAATGCAGAGAGAGGAATGAGAGCTGGGACTGAAGAGAGGCGGACAGGGAGGTCTGGAGCCAGAGCTGGAGAAAGAGCGTCCCGTATAGTGATAGAGCATCCCATACAGAGACAGAGCGTCCCATACAGAGACAGAGCGTCCCATACAGAGACAGAGCATCCCATACAGAGACAGAGCATCCCATACAGAGACAGAGTGTCCCATACAGGGACAGAGCGTCCCGTACAGGGACAGAGCGTCCCATACAGAGACAGGGCATCCCGTACAGAGACAGAGCGTCCCGTACAGAGACAGAGCCTCCCATACAGAGACAGAGTGTCCCGTACAGAGACAGAGCATCCCATACAGAGACAGAGTGTCCCGTACAGAGACAGAGCATCCCATACAGAGACAGCATCCCATACAGAGACAGAGTGTCCCATACAGAGACAGAGCGTCCCATACAGAGACAGAGCGTCCCATACAGAGACAGAGTGTCCCGTACAGAGACAGCATCCCGTACAGAGACAGAGCGTCCCATACAGAGACAGAGCGTCCCATACAGAGACAGGGCATCCCATACAGAGACAGAGCGTCCCATACAGAGACAGAGCATCCCATACAGAGACAGAGTGTCCCATACAGAGACAGAGCGTCCCATACAGAGACAGAGCGTCCCATACAGAGACAGAGTGTCCCGTACAGAGACAGCATCCCGTACAGAGACAGAGCGTCCCATACAGAGACAGAGCGTCCCATACAGAGACAGGGCATCCCATACAGAGACAGAGCGTCCCATACAGAGACAGAGCATCCCATACAGAGACAGAGTGTCCCATACAGAGACAGAGTGTCCCATACAGAGACAGAGTGTCCCATACAGAGACAGAGTGTCCCATACAGAGACAGAGTGTCCCATACAGAGACAGAGTGTCCCATACAGAGACAGGGCGTCCCGTACAGAGACAGAGCAGCAGCAGGGAGAAGGCTTCCAGAACAGCTGTCTCAGCTGGTTAACTATAAGGCCCCCAGGACCCAGAGCACAGATGGCCCGCGTCCCGTCCGTGAATCACCGTGTCCCGGGAATGTCGCGGCCATCCAGGTGGGTCAGAGTGGGATAATGAGGGAATTACCCCACCCCGGGAACGCCGGGAATGTCCAGGTGAGTCAGACCGAAATAACAAGGGAATTACCCCACCCCGGGAACGTCCAGGTGGGTCAGAGCGGAATAACGAGGGAATCACCCCACCCCGGGAATGTCCAGGTGGGTCAGAGCGGAATAACGAGGGAATCACCCCACCCCGGGAGTGTCGGGGCTGTCCAGGTGGGTCAGAGAGAGGGAACACTGTAATGCGTTCCCAGAGTCCAGACCCTTACTTTCGTATTTTTGAAATTCCATCTTAGCGGAATTACGAGACTGTCATGGCATTCCGACTTGGAAGCTACAGCAGCACAGGGAGGAGCCGCGGGGATAAGAGAAAAGATTCTCGTTGGTCAGCAGTTTGGCATCGTCTCTCCGTTTCAGACGGGGAAGCCCCGCCTCCTGGCAGCGCTGACACCAGTCAGCCTGACCAGGAAGGAGTGCTGACGTGCGTTGCTACGGAAGCGAGATCGCGAGGATGATCTTGATTCTACCTGATAAGCCACACAGGCACTGTCAGCACAGGCAGAGCCAGATTAAACCAGGCAAGGCCATTCTTACCAAACCACTACAAACATCACATTACATTTAATGAAGAAAGTACTAAACAAACCAAATTACTTGCATTTGGTTAAAAATTATATGTATTATTAACACATATTTAAATACGGGGGGAAATTGGAAGTAATATAAAAAGACGTTGGTTCAAAAGGTTCAAAAGGACATGAAGAATAGGACTTAAACTGTTAACACTGATAACTCTATTAAAGTATAAAACATTTTAACACACAAATGAGAAAATTTGTATTACACTCTCAGGATACATTGAACATTACACATTGACTTTTGTAAATGCCATTTTTGCAGTTATCTCTGAAATCCTGCCCTTTAGAGCCCCTTGGGTTTTACTCTCAGCTCTACTCATATCATTAAGAATGTCACACGGTTCAAAATGGCCGCCAAATTTTTCGCCAGACTTCCCTGAAGTGTCGCTACGGTTACCGCAGCTGTGATTTGCCCGAGGGCGGCTTTGCTCGAAGCCGACGGCCCGAAAGCGCAGCGGCGACGGCGGGAGACGCACCTGGAGGTCGAAGAACTTGCTGTAGCGCCGGAATATGACTTCCGTCGACCCGTCGGACCAGCAGACCTTGATGATGTAAACCTGGAAGAGGAAGAGGAAGGGCGAGAGGAGGAAGAGGACACGGTGAATTTTCGGCAGATGTCAGGCAGATCAGAGAGCAGGTCGCTGCGCTGAGACACGGCCTGGGTCTACAGTCATGTTCGCCAGAGCCAGTGCTGGTCTTAAGAGTCACACCTGGCCTTCCAGGTGGGATTTCAACTCACTACTGCCCCCTCTGGTACTCCCAAAAAAATTACAGAGTATACAGCAGACAAGCAAACTTTTAACCAATTATATTTTTTATATTTTTTATAATTATAACCCTTTGATTCCTTAAAATATATCAGTGTAGTCCTCTATACACCTGGACTATGCAATAATGTTTTCTGCAACTCACTGTGAGACCTATTTTGTTTATTATTTTTTTTTAATAAAAAAAAAAGTTATTGGCCAAAGCCAAAAGGCCTTAATGAATCTTCGATTTTAGCGAGTCACCAAGCCCACGTGGTGGGGCACTAAGGCCATCAACCAAATTCAGGTTTTGGACCCTGTTAATAAGGTGGATACACAGTATATGGTTCAAATAATTACAGTAGGCATTACCTTCCTAAATAGTTAAAAATGAAATAACCCATTACCTACAGTCTATATAGAACAGATAACACAATGACATTTATTCCACAAAATAGGTCTAATGTTGTTGATGTTTTTAGCTGGACCGCAACAGTGGGGCCAGCCCTACAAACGCCTACAAATGTCTGTGACTGACTGACTGAGTGACTGAGTGATGAAGTTACACCATTGGTCGGCTGGATCACGTGTCTTAGGTCCAGCCATTTACTAGGTTTTAACCCGGTCTTGTTATCAGTAGCAAACATCAGCTAGTGAAGTAGCTAACTGTGGGGCCTTCGATTTTGCCATGTGAACTGGCCCACACCTCACATTTTCCATTTTCCTTTTACCAGATGTAGCCATCAGGGCTGGCGCAAACAACCAACAGAACAAACCACACGCTGGCTGGTGGCTGATAAAATCATCAACACGTACGTGAAGCATGACCAAATTTAATGTTATCTCGTTGCACCTGCGTTGCCTTACCGGACGACATGGTTTTCATCTATTCACACATGTGAAAGTCGCTCACACAAACTCTCCAACGCATCCTTCACCACCCCCCCATACTCATGAGATGATACATTCTGCTGCCTGTTTCCTGTGTGCACAATATGAGACAATCACATTATCACTGAAACCAAACCCTGGAGTGAGAAGAGCCTAATTTGACTCATCTATAAGTGACTGGAAGAGACATTAAGCTAATAAAGGACCAGTCTTTTTTAAGACAACCAATCTGATCACCGAGACCTTGTGTTTATGAGGTGAACCTCTGCATTCCTTCCAATATTAGTATCTAACAACATGCATATTAATAATAACGATAATAATAATACTTGACTCGCACATGAACTTTATGCTATTTTAAGTGATATGGTAATATTATGGTTATATAAGCTATATTAGCCCACGCCATGCACCTCAGCCCATAAAAAATTTCTGTGTACACGCACACATAAGCCTACGTAACAGTGTATTACAAAATATAGGCCTAGAGGGCTTATATTAATGGATGAATTACCACACACCTTGCACCAACCCCCACACCCCACACCAAAAAAAAAAATCAAAGGACAAAAAAAAGAAGAAGAAAAACATATTTTGGCCGACAGGTTTTAGGAGTGATTCATGACCACAGGGCATGACCATGATGTGGATTTATACGGAAATGACCACGTTCAGCGAGTAGAACCTAGTGAGCAACCAGCTCGATGCGGCTGCAGCAGAAATTACATCTGGACACGGTGGAGGTGCCCGACCCTGGCGCACTTCAGGCCCGCTCCCGCGAAGCTCCTCAGCGGCGCACCGCTGACCAGACGGAGCCTCGCCGATGACGGGTCAGAAGGCCCGGTCGGTGACTTGCTTCCTGACCACTTCGTACCATCTGGCAGGATGAGCTTCCTGTGACATCACCGCTTCCTGACGGGGAAACCGCGCCACGTTGCACGCTTATGCGACTCATTCATACGGCCTGTCACTCACACGGCAAGCGGCTGCACTCCAAAACGATTTAACGGCCACAAGCACAGCAAAATACGGAGAAAAATGCTTAATCACATGTGGTGTGCGCTTTGATGGTTTTTGGGTTAAAAGAAAAGAAATTCACTTCTGAATACCCAACCTGAAATCCTGGGGGGAAAAAAAAACCAGACAGGATTGAAATCTGAACCAAACAAGCCATAAATATGGGCATATAGGCCTATGAGAAACAAAAGGGTTTTCAGCGTCCAATCAGAATCTTGCTCTTTCTTTGTTGCAATGTATTTGTGCAGCTCAATATGTGGATGAAAAATGCAGCATGGCAGGGCGTCTTAGGCTAATTTGGCTAACTGCCTGAGCAGCTGCTCTAATCACAATCAGGACTTTTGCAGGATCACCATTAAACCAGCACAAATAACTGGGAGCAGCATTTTTTTTTTTTCAAAATAAATTCCTGGAAAACTGAAGTACATGAAAAAAAACAGGCTAAGCCAGAACAAATGTTGAGCAAGTCATTCCAAGAACACAAAGTCCTTAAAAGGCTTTTATAAACACTT